>NC_133120.1:39118808-39418808 GCF_033568475.1 Henckelia pumila
AGTTAAGAACTAAATTTCTTTTCTTGGCACCTCTGCAAATACAAGAGACAGTTTATGCAAGCAATGATCACAAGAGGTTCCAAATACGGGAAAAAGTTATCCATAAAAACTTCCATCACGTCCTCCACCATATCTGCAAAAAATCGCCATCATACACCGCTGAAAAGTTGACATGGTGCATAACACAGTCCAAACCGGATCATCCTAGAAAGTAAAAGTGCAATAGGGACATGTAAAAGTAGTCTTCTCCTGATGGACTTTCCCCTTTTTTCCAGTGCTATAGAAATTTGATTATAGCTCTGAATAACCATCTTAAGAAAGAGTAATAGCCCATAACCAGCAATTTATCAAGCATTTGATCAATGAAAGGAAGTGGGACAATGATCCTTACGAGTAAGCTTTGTTCAACTTACTATAATATATACATTATCTCCGCCAGCCAGTTTACTGTAACGTGTGGAGATTAAACTCTTGAATTATTTTCGTTCTTAATCCACGGTAATCTCACCCTTTCTTAGGCACCACTTGAAACAGGAGATACCCAACTAAAATTGTCAGAAAATAGCATAAATCAATGCCCGCATTCAACAGCGTTTTAGGAACTTCTTTCTTAACTACCCTCTTTCATGGCGGGATTCAACCGTCTCTGATGATCAACATAAGGAGTATTAAAGACTGTTCCATCGAAAATTTTATGCATGCAAATTGTTGGACTAATACCCTTAATGTCAGAAATTGACCATCCTAAAGCAGTTTTAAAAATTTCTTTCTCAGAACTCTCAATACAACTTATCTTTTTCTTACAGTAGACAAATGAGCAGATATAATGATAGGACACGAAGAATTTTCACCAAGTGAATGCAATAACCATAAGTGCGCAGGCAATTCCTTATTCAAATCATGAGTTTCAGTGGATACCTCTGGTGCACTATTTTCCAAAGCTATCTTCAGATTCCTTAGTACTCACTACTCATACCTTCCACTCAACCATTTTTACTTTTAGGGCGCTGTCAAGGAATGCTTTTTGTTCATGTAACTCCCCAATCCTCTTCTTTATCAACCACCTCATTCCGCCACCAAAACACCGTTTCTAGTGGGTCAGTACTTCCTGCCACCATGAAAAGTAATTATGAGAATTAACAATTTTCAATGCTCTTACATTCGTACTTACCTTGCTTGGTCCCCTCATGGTGTTGGATAGATGTTGAAAGTCACGAGCTTCATACCACCAACGCGAAGTGTGAGCTCTCCCTTATGGACATCCGATCAGTGCGCGTGCCAGTAGTTAGAGTAGGCGAAAAAGACAAAGGTCTCCCAAAAATCAAGGGGAGTTTCTTCATCTTCATCCCATGTCCAAAATCACGAAGTCTGCTGGAAATATAAATTTGTTTTACTATTCACCAAAACATCCTCCCTTTCACAATACCCCGTGGATGGGAGTATGTGATACTTCGATCAGCTAGCTGTAATGTGATAGTGGTCGCCCTGACTTCTCCAAGCTCCAAAGTCTTGTAAACAGAAAAAGGCATTTAATTTATACTTGCTCCTAAATCACATAAAGGTCTATTTACCTTAGATCCACCAATAAAACAAGGGATAGTAAAACTCCCTGGATCCTTCAGCTTTTGTGGCAACTTTTTCTGCAGGATTGCGCTACATTCTTCTGTCAAATTCACCACTTCGTTGTCTTGCAATCTCCTCTTCTTAGCCATTACATCTTTGATGAACTTTTCATAGTTAGGCATTTGTTCCAAGGCATCTGCAAATGGAATATTGATGTGTATTTTCTTGAAGATGTATAGAAACTTGGAAAAATTCTCATCAAGTGCCTTCTTCTTAAACCGCTGTGGGTATGAAAGTTGTGGCTTGTACATCGGTTAGAGTCAGATTCTTTCTTGGGCTCTTCAACGACAATTTCTTCAACCACTGGATCAACTAATTCTTTTGCTCTGCTCTTCTCCTCAGCTTCTAACTTCTTCCCACTTCTTAACTCAACTGCTTTGCATTGTTCTTTTGGATTCACTTCAGTATTGCTGGGAAACTGTCCTCTGTTTTTGATCCTTCAAAGCATTTGGCAAGATGTCCAATCTGTGTCTCCATGGATTTCATCATAGCTCCCAAACTGCACATATGTGTCTCCATGCTATTGCTCGGGACTAGCAAAATTCTAAGTTTGGGGGTATTTGATAAGTGTATTTTATACACTTAATTTATATTTGATTTTAATTATTAATTGTTTGTTTCGAGCAGATTTATGCGGTGTTTTGTTGTTTTTGTGCTTACAGAGAATTATTGATTTTATTTGGAAAAGTGAAGAAAAATAAGAAAAGAAGAGAAAATTAAAAGAAAAGAATTGAGAAAGAAAAGAAGAAAAGAAACGATCAGTGAGATAAGAGAAGAAGGAACAGTATTGGGCTTTTTATTGGGCCAAAGATTAGCGCTTTCTTTTTAGCGCGCCTTCACAAGTGCTATCGCGCAAGATTTGGAAAGGCTAGAGAATTGAAGTCGAACTTGAAGCGCGCCCGCTCCATCAACTGAGCGCCCGCCCTGATCAAGATTTCAGCGTTCAAATATTTTAGGCAATTATTTTTATGGGCTTTTATTGGGCTTTTGTGCAAGCGATATAAAAGGAATTAATTTATGAAGGAAAGGAAGGAGAGCCGCCACAATACATCACAGAATTCAGAGGGCTTTATTGAGAGATTTTGGAGAAGGAAATATGCGCTAACTTGAAGAACGAAGATGGAGTTCGATAGACCGGACACGGCGTCGATGGACGGATTTGTTTTTTTTTCTTTTTATTTATTTTATTCTGAATATGTTTGGATTTTGGAACATCTTTTGGTTTATTCATAATTTTATTATGAACTAAATTTTTAGAGTCTAGAGGTCAGATGGAACCTGGTGTAGATGCTTTCATGAATTTTTTATTTTATTGAATTGAGTTTCTTCTAGATTAATTATTTTTTATAGAATTGATTGTCTTTTCAATTATCTGATCAATAATTAATTTGTTATATTTATTTGAAATCATTGCTCGGGAGAGGGGGATTTTGAATAGGAAAGTAGAAACTACACTGTTAATTATTTATACAGCTCGGGAGAGTGTATGATTTTAACAGAGCTTTTAAAAAGAACATTGTTTTTGTGATAGATCACTGCGATAAATTCTTAATAGGATATTTGTTGCTCGGGAGAGGGAAAATAATAAACTTAAGTGTTCTTGGCTATTAATTGACTGAAATTCATGAAGATTAATTATTTAGGATTGACTGTTGTTGAAATCAGGTGAAATCTATACCTCTAGACCAATTTTCTCTGATTGATTATATCTGCAAGTTGTGTGCGTGCTATCAAAAACATCCTGATTATTTTTTATTTATTGCAAATTTCTCAATATTGATTTTCTAGATAAAGTTTAGAATATTTTAATTACAAGCACTGAATATTTCCATTTTACTCCATGTGGGATCGATATCTGATTTTATCACTATATTAAAACTTGACACTCGTACGCTTGCGAGAATTTTCACAACAAGTTTTTGAGAAATTTGCAATAAATAAAAATAATTAGGATGTTTTTGATAGCACGCACACAACTTGCAGATATAATCAATCAGAGAAAATTGGTCTAGAGGTATAGATTTCACCTGGTTTCAACAACAGTCAATCCTAAATAATTAATCTTCATGAATTTCAGTCAATTAATAGACAAGAACACTTAAGTTTATTATTTCCCTCTCCCGAGCAACAAATAATGTTTATCAACTACAATTCAATTCCAATATTCCTATTAAGAATTTATCGCAGTGATCTATCACAAAACAATGTTTTTTTTAAAAGCTCTGTTTAAAATCATACACTCTCCCGAGCTGTATAAATAATTAACAGTGTAGTTTCTACTGTCCTATTCAAAATCCCCTCTCCCGAGCAATGATTTCAAATAAATATAACAAATCAATTATTGATCAGATAATTGAAAAGACAATCAGTTCTAGAAAAAAACAATTAATCTAGAAGAAATTCAATTCAATAAAAATCAAAAATTCATGAAAGCGTCTACACCAGGTTCCATCTGACCTCTAGACTCTAAAAATTTAGTTCATAATAAAATTATGAATAAACCAAAACATGTTCAAAAATCCATACATATTCAGAATAAATAAATAAAAGATAAAAGAAACAAATCCGTCGTCGACACCGTGTCCGGTCTATCGAACTCCATCTCGTTCTTCAAGTTAGCGCAGATTTTCCTTCTCCAAAATCTCTCGATAAAGCCCACTGATTTCTGTGATGTATTGTGGCGGCTCTCCTTCCTTTACTTCATAAATTAATTTCCTTTTATATCGCTTGCACAAAAGCCCAATAAAAAGCCCATAAAAATAATTGCCTAAAATATTTGAACGCTGAAATCTTGATCAGGGCGGATGTGCTCAGTTGATGGAGCGGGCGCGCTTCAAGTTCGAATTCAATTCTCTAGCCTTTCCAAATCTTGCGCGATAGCACTTGTGAAGGCGCGCTAAAAAAGAAGCGCTAATCTTTGGCCCAATGAAAAGCCAATATTGTTCATTCTTCTCTTATCTCACTTATCGTTTCTTTTCTTCTTCTCTTTCTCAATTCTTTTCTTTTTAATTTCTCTTCTTTTCTATTTTCTTCACTTTTTTCAAATAAAAATCAATAATTCTCTGTAAGCACAAAAACAACAAAACACCGCATGAATCTGCTCAAACAAACAATTAATAATTAAAATCATATATAAATTAAGAGTATAAAATACACTTATCAGCTATCCATTCGAGTTCCAGTCCTCGAAATCCTCTTGTTAGATTCAGTAACAAATGTAGACACCAACATCCTCCAAAGACGCTTTACCTTCCCCTTGATTTGTATTGAATCCCGGAGGGGGTTTCAACACATTCTTGTTTTGTTGGCATAAGAAAAGTTTTCATGGTTACGTAAACCAGGATGATAAGCATTAGGTGGAGGGTTACCTCGATAGTTTCCATAGCCTCTGGGATTGATATATTGAGCTTCCTCAGGTGGATGAGATTCTTCTATGGCAACCGACACACCTGCAGGTTCTGCGATATTCACCTTGTTCAGAGAAGCCACTTGTGTACTCAACGCAGATAGCTGTGCAGTTATGGATGTAAGAGGATCCACACTGTACACTCCTTTCTTGACTCCCATACGTTCAGATGGTCATTGATAACTATTGATAGTCATCTGTTCCAGCATATCATAAGTCTGAATGGGGTCCTTGGCAATTATGGTACCTCCAGCAGTAGAGTCCACAGACATTCTTGTAGGCGTATTTCAGTCCATTGTAGAAAAACTCTATTTCTTCCCAATCTGAAAAATTATGATTAGGACAATGCTGTAACAAATCTTTGTACCTTTCCCATGCCTCGTATAGCTGTTCTGAATTCATGCTGTTGAAAGGTACTGATCTCAATCTTTAGCTGGGTTGCCTTGGATGGTGGAAAGAATTTTTTCTACGAATTTCACAGCCATGCCCTCCCAAGTTGTTATGCGTCCTAGTGGCAATGACTGCAGCCAACTCCGTGCCTTGTCCTTGAGAGAAAAAGGAAACAAACGTAAGCGTATTATATCCTCAGAAACACCATTTATTTTAACAGTATCAGTAATCTCAAGAAAAGTGCGCAAGTGTAAGTGAGGATCAGCTGTGACAGTTCCATTGAATTGGTTCTGCTGAACCATGTTGATTAAGGCCGGCTTCAACTCAAAGTTGTTGGCATTTATTGTCCCTCTAGCGATTACAGAATAGTGAGCCTGGATTGTTGTCCTGAAATGATCTCTAATTGGCACCAAAGGCAATTCATTGACATCTTCTTCAGCCATGTTTAATTGTTCTTCTCTCCTAGCTTTTCTCAAAGCTCGTGCAGTTCGTTCAATCTCTGGATCAAAGAGAAAAGAATTCGCACTTTGAGATCTTCGCATAAACTACATTTAAGAACAATAACAATTTATTAGTACATAAATCAAAATAAAGAAATTCTCTAAATTAAAACTTCGACTAATTGGTAACAAGGACTAAAAAATAATCAAAATTACTCTCCGGCAACGGCGCCAAAAAACTTGTGAAAATTTACTCGCAAGCGTACGAGTGTCAAATTTTAGTATAGTGAAAGAGAGATTGTCGATCCCACGAAGAGTAATTTGAAAAATATTCAATACTTGTAATTAAAATACTCTTAATTTTATCTAGAAAATCAAACTTCGAGAATTTTGCAGAAGAAATAAAATAAATAATGAGGAATTATCAAGCTCACACACACAAATTTCAAGAAATTATCAATCAGAGAAAAATAGTCCAGAGGTTTTGATTTCACTTGGTCTCGACAGTATTCAATCCTAATTAATCTATTTTATGAATTTCTTTCGATTAATAACCAAGAACACTTAGATTATTCTATTCCCCTCTCCCGAGCAACAAATAGAGTGTATCAACTACAGTTCGATTTCAATATCCCTATTAAAAATCTAGATGTAGTGATATGTGTAAAATGATGTTCCTTAAAGGTTCTATTCAAGCTATATACTCTCGAGCTATATAAACTATTAACAGTGTAGTTTCTATTGATCCTACTCAAAATCCCCTCTCCCGAACAATGATTCTAAGTAAATATAACAACTCAATTTATGGCCAGTAAATTAAGAAGACCTTCAATTCTTGAAACACAATTAATCTATAGAAATTCAATTTATTAAAATCAAAGATTCATGAATATGTCTCAACCAAGCTACGTCAACCTCTAGACTAGAAAAAGTTTAGTTCATGCTCAAATTCAATAAAAACCTAATCATGTTTAATTTCTCAAACATAATTCAACAATCAAAAGAAAATAAAAAGAAGAAACAAAGCCGTAGTCTTTCTTCCGTGTCCGGTCGAAAAAGTCTTCGTCTTCGTTCCCAGCAATCTTCAATTCTTCAACTCAAAAACTCACAAAAGTGCTCTCCAGAATATTGTGTGTATTGGCGGCTGATAGATGATTTAATGACTCAGAAAAACCCCTTTTTATATGACCTAACAATCGTCTAAAATAAACCCAATAAAACCCCAAAGTTTCCATAAACAATCGGACTCTAATTTTCCATACAGACGACGGCGCAGGCGCCCCATAATCGGCGCGGGCGCGCCTCCACTTCGCACGACAATCCTTCATAATTTTCTTCAGCGGCGCGGGCGCGCTGATGGTTAGCGCGGGCGCCCTCTCAACTCAAACTATCTTCTTGAACTCCTCAACGACAGCGCAGGCGCGCCTTGAATAGGGCGTGCGCCCCTTGACTTTGAAATCAGCCTTTTTCTTCTCTTTTTCAACTCTTAAATCTCCTTTTAAACTTCCATCTTTTAGGCTTATTTCCACTTGAACACATCAAAGTCCATAACTTCCTACAACCACAAAAACAACAACAATTTCACGCAATATCTACCAATAAATTCCAAAAGTCAAGTAAAACTATATACAAATTAAGTGCACAAAATGCACTTATCACATGTCTGCATAACATACTCCCGGATTTATTGAGTAGTACGTCGCATTTTACTGGAAAAAAAGAAGTATTGAAGAATTAAGATGAAGTGTTGTTGCCATAGTTGGAAGTGTGAAGAATAAGCCATGCGCCTTTGCGCTTATGGTTTGCGCTTGGAGGATAGTTGCTTGCACAAGAAGTTGTGCAAACGCACTACTTGTTTGCACATGGGAAGGATGAGTTGATGCGTGTTTGCACAAGAAAGTTGATCATCTGCGCTGTTGTGATGTGCGAGTGATTTGCGAGATAAAAGAGGCCGCTCGATCGGTCAATCTTTACCGATCGAGCGGTGCCAAGAATTGTGAAAACAGAAGGTTGTTAAAAGTATGCTCGCTCGATCGGTCAATCTTTAACGATCGAGCGAGATATCAGGCGCAGGAAAAAATAAAATTTCAGAAATTTAAAACTCTTATTTTGCGGGCTTTATTTCGTGGGCTTTCAAGACCATATAAATAGGATCTTTATAAGAAAGAGAGGGGATCATCGGATCATAACGCAGAGATTGGAGACGGCTAGAGAAGAAACATATGGCGGCTAGGTTTTATTTTTCTTGTTCTTAGTTTTAATTCATTTAGTTTTTGTACTTGGTTAAGGAAGACGAAACCCTTGATTTTATTTACTTTGTGAGATTTTGATTTTTAGTGTTTAATTCAATTTGAGTATCAAAAGTTGTTCTGATTTATTTCATGCTTGTGTGTTTGATTATTAGATTGATCACCTGATAATTCTTTCATACAATCTATTGCTAAATTAGAATTCAAATCCGTAATTGTTTGAATCATCTAATTTGTGAAGCAACTATGATTAATATTTTCTGCTGTTGAATTTGTTAAATCGTAGGTGAAAGAGTGGGTGCCCGGTTAGCCAACTTGTGGCTAAGGGCTTTTATGACTCTATGTAAAACAATCTTTTGTTTAATATAATTTACACTTTTATAATGGCATTGACTTTATCTTTTCTTCATATTGTTATATTATGATATACTATTGTTATTTTGATAAAGACCTTGAATATACTATAGTGTATGTAAGATGTGGTAGCACATGGGGATGGCTATCATGAAACACATCTTATAGTCACTGTATATTCTAAACTGTTCCTAGTCAATTGAGTCGTCCGCAAATAAGGAAAAGGATCGCTCGAGATTGAGACTAGCATTTGCGATGCCGAGTACCACGTTTCATTGGTATGGAACATAGAGATGTTCAAAACATGCAAATGGATATTCATATGATGAATGATCGAACTACCCTATTCATACTTTCCAAGTGGTTATCACTTATCGAGTGGATAAAGTCCGCGGTTTTGGTTGTACACCATTAGTCCTTATTACTTGAAACATCATTGAGACTCTATATGCTAGTACTGTACTTTGACTCGTTTACCGACTCTATTGGGGTCATCAGATGTCGGGATTGGGTACAGTTACGACACATATAGGAGTCGATGCTTTGTTGTTAAGGATTCACCACATACTTGCGAGTGTGGATATCCTATGCGATCTGAGGAGATATTAGTGTGACGAATCTCTGTCAAGAGTACATGATGTGTTTTAGGTTATTTGGTGTTCCTAGTAACACATGCGATGTCATTAATAGATCTCCAAGATGTAATGCATAGTTATCGAATCTCGAACGACTCTCGATATACCAATGGTTGTTGATTCGATCGGGATATATGGGTGAAGGGACCGTACTGTACGCTAACAAA
This sequence comes from Henckelia pumila, assembly GCF_033568475.1. NCBI lineage: Eukaryota > Viridiplantae > Streptophyta > Magnoliopsida > Lamiales > Gesneriaceae > Henckelia > Henckelia pumila. The sequence continues at coordinate 39,128,073 of NC_133120.1, forward strand.
AATCTACTGGTTCTTGCAGGCACTATCAGTAATACCTAGAGAATCATGGGGCGATGTTGCTAGGCGCTCTTACCATGATTCGATGGGTAAGTCGGAAATTGTTGTTCTGAGTCACAAGGAGTTGTGAGCCCACGGCTAGCTGTATTCCTAAACCATTGAGGGTTACACAAGTAATGGATTACTAAAACCCCGTAGAGATAGTTAAATTTAAAGAGTTAAATTTAATGAAAGAGAAGTTGGACTTCTTAACTAAAGGGAGTGGGATTTCCTAAAATAACATAGGGATGGGCATTTTTGGAAATCAATGAATTCGGATTCAGAAAAATTATCTTGACTCTAAAAGATGCAGAAATGGTTTCTGTGTACATTGATAAAATCAGTTTATCAATCGAGTCACGATGAATTTTATATTAATTTCTAGAACAACGGGCTTGGCTTGTTGGGCTTAAGTTATGGATTGTGGGCCCTAAGGAGTTAGAGTCCTAATGCAATTATAACTTAATCTAGTCTAGAAATTATCTATAAATATATGTACTATGTTCGAAAATCATATAAGATTTCAGTCTTGCAATTTTCGAATTTCAGCCTATATTATTCAAGGGATTTTCGAAATCCTCTGTCCCTTTTGGAGAAAAATTCGGGTTGTGTTTTTGTGAAAAATTACAATCTGAATTAACAGATCATATCTGTTTATTCTCTACGCAAACTTCTGATTGATTTCTAGTGCAGTCAATCAGAGGGTTTTGTTTTCTATTCGTGGACCTGATTGAAGAAACGTTCGTTCATCAGTTCCGGGGATATACAAATAGAGCATATTAAATTCTGTTGGTGTCCATAATCTCGCTTCGAGATTTCAAGGTAAAATATTTAATAGTGATTATTTGTTTTACTTACACTAATTTAATCATAAAAGTTTTGATACCCATATATGGAATCGTTCCATATTAATAAAATAAATTTTTAAACTTCCGCTGCACCGGGTATCAATTCTAATTGATCTGAACACGTTTTCCAACAGTGGTATCAGAGACAGGTTGATCAGATCAAACGATTAAATTAATCGATTGTACAAAATTTTTAAGCCTCGGTTTTTTGAAACAAAACGAAAATTTAAAATTAAATTTTAATGGGCAAATCGGGCAGCGATCGTCGCTGCCCGGGGCAGCGAGCGTCGCTGCCCAGCCCGGGCCCCTTTTTGGGGTGCGGGCTGCCTGGGATTGTCTCGGGCAGCCCGGAAAAATTATTTTTTTAATTTTTAATTAAAATTTTAATTTTTTGAAATTCTAGTTTTTGATCCGATCGAAAATTGTTTTTGATTGGTTCACGAGGCATCGGATCGAATTGTTCGAGTCCAAAAATTTTAAAATTCATTTTTAGATAAATTTGAATTTTTGGAAAATTTATAAATTTTATCCGTTAACTTAAATTTTATAAAATTAATTATTTTGGTACAATTGATGATAAGATATGATCTTATGGATGGATAAGATAAAATATAATTTTATCTTTTAAATTATGATGCTTTTGCATGTTTATCCAATTATTTAATTATTGAATTAATTAATGGATAAAGGATGATCGATTGCCATGACCAATGTTTTAGGTGTATGTTAGGTGATTTACATTTGTCTTATTGTTGTTGGTGTTTATTAATGGGCTTGGTTTTTAGACCAATATGATTGTCATATGTAATAAAAGTGGGCCTGGTTTATGGCCCGTTCCCATCCCAAAAAATGTATCCCATATTTGTCATCGAAATTTATTGTAAATTTATTAGACTTAGTGGGAGACAAAGATTTGAAGAAATGATGGGCCCAGCAGATAATCAAGACCGAAGAAATGTAAATTGGAAGCACAATGTAATAGGATTGCATTGCATACTTGCATATCACCTAGGATTGGACTTAGACTCGTGATTGGCAACAACGGGTCGATTAGTTAATGGGATCGATCATCCTTAAATAATATATGATATTATTGATGTATGAATGTTTAGACTAAATTGTATGAATCCCGCAAGCATACCTAAATTGCATGATGAGACAAATTTTCAAAATTAAAAATCCCTCATTTTAAATATGATTTAAAATTGATATCAAGATTAATAAAAAGGGAATTTAAATATTGTTTAAATATTCCTACCTTCCATCAACGATCAATGTATGAGATGCTACCCGCGGATATGGTCCGGCTCATATTATTGGGGGGGCCCGTTCGTCGAAAAGCTGTACATTGGATCGACACATGTTGTAATTTGGGTGGAACTCCCATGGGATTGGCTCATATTATTGGGGATTCACATGGCGACCGTCCATCACAACTTAATATTGATGGGTTATCTTGACATGTCACAATAAACGACGTCATATTATTGGGCCCTTATTGGACATGAGGTAAAAACATGGGGGTTACTTTGGAAGTAATTGGCTCTACCTTTTGAAAATTATGGTTGGCTGATATTATTCGGGATCATGATTTGTCAATTGGACTCCATGTTCTAACTAAGGAAAACAGTTTCCCGTTTCACTAGAGGGTAGTGAAATCGTTAAAATAGTGGGAGTGTAATTCATAAAATAAAATTTGCCATATTTTATGTCTTAGAAAATTAATTAAACAAATCACTGATTATTGTATGTTTCCTCTTCAGTATTATATTACGATGAATCCACGCAATCCACTGTTTTCAATTCTCGAACAAAACAAATTGACTGGCAAACTATACGGAATGGTTCCGTAAGTTGAAAATTATTCTAAACTCGGAGAAAATTTTCTACGTGTTAGAAAAGAATCCTCCAAAGGAAGCACCGGCTAATATAAGTCCGGAAGAATTGGCAAAACTTGATCAATGGTGGGACCATGATATCAAGGCTAAATGCTATATGCAAGCTTCAATGTCTGATGAACTCCAGAGGCGATTTGAGGATGTCGTGAATGCTGCTGACATACACGTGCACCTCAAGGAACTTTTTGGAGCTCAGTCAAGGTCGGAGAGGTATGCCACCGTCAGAGAGCTCATGACGAGCCGCATGCGAGATGGGACTTCGGTCTGTGAGCATGGGGTGCGCATGATTGGACTCATTGAAAAGTTGGTAACACTCGACTTGACTTTGGAGCATGAACTTAGCGCGGACTTGTTGCTTCTATCACTTCCTTCATCGTTTGACGGTTTTGTGATGAACTTCAATATGAACAAGATAGAGACCACCCTTGAAGAGATGGTCAATATGCTTGTCACATATGAAGCCACACTAAAGAAGGATAAACCGGTACTCTAGGTTGGATCCTCTTCTAACTCTAAGAAAGGACCAAGTGAAAAGGGTAAGAAACGTTATGCCCCGCCCAAGAAGATTGTACCAAATAAGAAGGGAAAGGCCAAGGCTTCAATTGGGATAAAAGATGAAAACGTTTTCCATTAATGCAAGAAACCCGGTCATTGGAAGCGTAACTGCAAGGAATACCTCGAACAGTTGCGAACTGCAAAGGGTATGTTTTGCATTGAAATAAATGTTTCGCTTAATACTTCTTCTTGGGTATTGGATACCGGATGTGGATCTCACATTTTCAATGATTTGCAAGTGATAACAAGAAGTCGTAAGCTAAGGATGGGTGAGACCCAGCTAAGGCTCGGGAATGGTTCTAGAGTCGAAGCCAAAGCTATAGGAGACATTTATTTAGTTTTGCAGAACGATTTTAAGTTATTTTTGAGAGATGTTTTATATGTTCCGGATTTGGTCAAAAACATTATATCTATTTCTATGCTTGATAGAGATGGTTTTTCTTGCAATTTTGTGAATGGGATTTGCAATATTTACAAGAATGAATGTTTGATTGGAAATGGACAACTTGAAAACGATCTATATAGCTTAAAATTAAAAGACGTTCCAATTATTTATATTGATAAACCGGTAACAACAATTAAAAAGAAGGGCGATAGTCAAAACCCGGCAAACCTTTGGCATGCTAGGCTAGGTCATATTTCCTCAAGGAGGATGAACAAGCTAGTGGGAGAGGGCATGTTTGATATGTCTGATATTAAATCTCTACCTACTTGTGAGTCCTGCCTAAAGGAAAAAATGACTAAATCTCCTTTCAAAGGGAAACCTGAGTGTAGTCAAAATCTGTTGGATTTGATCCATACAGATGTTTGCGGTCCATTTAGGATTGGTACTAAATGTGGTAACACCTACTTCATTACCTTTACTGATGATTATTCTAGGTATGGGTATTTATATTTAATGAAATATAAGTCTGAAGCATTTGAAAGGTTCAAAGAATTCAAGGCTGAAGTAGAAAACAAACTAGGTAAAAGTATTAAGGCACTTCGATCGGATCGAGGTGGAGAATACTTAAGTACCGAGTTTTTGGACTATCTAAAAGAGAATGGGATTCTCTCTCAGTGGACTCCTCCTATGACTCCTCAGCTTAATGGTGTTTTGGAGCGTCACAATCGAACTTTGTTGGACATGGTTTGATCCATGATGAGCTTCACTGAGCTCCCACCTTTGTTTTGGGCTACGCGCTTGAAACAGCGGTATTGTTGTTAAACAACGTCCACACTAAAGTAGTAAATAAAACACCATACGAGTTATGGAATGGCAAAGCTCCTAAGTATTCGTACTTGAGGATTTGGGGATGTCCTGCTTACGTGAAGCAGACAGTGGGAGATAAGTTGGATAGTCGATCCACCTTATGTTATTTTGTAGGGTATCCGAAGAATTCAATCGGATATTATTTCTATCATCCTGCTGAAACAAAAGTGTTTGTTTCAAGGAATGCCACCTTTTTGGAGAAGGAGTTCTTATTGGATAAGAAAGGCAAGATGATGGAACTCGAAGAAATTTGAGAAGAACCCGAGATACAAAATAGCGATCCTACACCTCAAGAATCATCACAAGAAACGCCTACTACTAGGAGATACGAGAGGACTTCTAGGCCTCCTATTAGATATGGTCTTCTTCTTGAAGGTGATCAAAGTGAACACGACATTGGATGTGATCCAAGAAACTTCAAGGAAGCAATTTCTGATGCGGATTCGAATTTATGGCTTGAAGCTATGCAATCGGAAATAGATTCGATGCATTCTAACCAAGTTTGGTCTTTAGTAGATCCTCCCGATGGAATTGTTCCAATTGGGTGCAAAAGGATCTACAAGAGAAAGCTTGGGCCTGATGGAAAGGTATTGACCTACAAGGCATGATTGGTGGCAAAAGGTTATACTCAAAGACAAGGAGTTGACTATGATGAAACCTTTTCACCAGTCGCAATGTTCAAGTCCATAAGAATCCTTATTGCCATAGCAGCATGGTATGACTATGAGATATGGCAAATGGATGTAAAGACTGCATTTCTTAATGGAAATATTAAGGAAGAGATCTATATGACGCAGTCTGAGGGATACACATCCATGGGAAGCGAGCATAAGGTATGCAAGCTTCAGAGATCAATCTATGGTCTCAAACAAGCATCAAGAAGTTGGAACCAGAAATTTGATGAAACAATAAAGGATTTTGGTTTCATCAAGAACACGGAGGAACCATGCGTGTACAAGAAAGTAGTTAAGAATGCGGTAACATTTTTAGTACTTTATGTCGATGACATCCTACTCATGGGGAATGATGTAGGGATGTTGCAATCAACAAAGATATGGTTATCAGGTAGATTCTCGATGAAGGATTTAGGTGAGGCATCCTATATTCTAGGAATTCAGATCTATAGAGATAGATCTAAAAGAATGATAGGACTCACTCAATCAACCTACATCGACACCATATTAAAAAGGTTTTCTATGGATGAGTCCAAGAGAGGACATCTACCTAGGTGTCATGGAGTTTCTCTATCCAAGTCTATGTGTCCCAAGACTGACGAAGAGATAGAGAAGATGACACACGTGCCATATGCGTCAGCCATAGGTAGTATCATGTATGAGATGATATCTACAAGACCGGATGTGGCCTATGCTCTGAGCGTCACGAGCAGATACCAAGGCAATCCCGGTCAAATGCATTGGAAAGCCGTGAAGGATATTCTTAAGTACTTGCGAAGGACTAAGAATTTATTCATGGTTTATGGAGGGAGAGAATTGATGTTGGAAGGCTATACCGACTCTAGCTTCCAATGTGACGTGGATGACTCGAAATCAACCTCTGGATTTGTATTCGTTCTCAATGGCGGTGCTGTCTCTTGGAAGAGTTCCAAGTTGGACACCACAGCGGATTCCACCACTGAGGCAGAATACATTGCAGCATCAGCTGCTGCTAAAGAGGCGGTTTGGATAAGGAAATTCATCCAAGAGTTGGGTGTAATTCCTGAAGCTGTTGGTCCAGTCCCGGTGTACTGTGACAACACGGGTGCCGTTGCTCAGGCAAAGGAGCCAAGGTCTCATCAGAAGTCCAAACACGTACTGAGAAAATACCACATCATCCGGGAGATCGTGGAAAGAGGAGACATCAGTGTCGAGAGAGTGGCCTCTACAGACAATATCACTGATCCGTTACTAAGCCCTTGCCAGGACCATTGTTTGACAAACATCGCGAAGCAATGGGATTACGTAGTATGACTAGTTGGCTTTAGGGCAAGTGGGAGATTGAAAGAGTGGGTGCCTGGTTAGCCAACTTGTGGCTAAGGGCTTTTATGACTCTATGTAAAACAATCTTTTGTTTAATATAATTTACACTTTTATAATGGCATTGACTTTATCTTTCTTCATATTGTTATATTATGATATACTATTGTTGTTTTGATAAAGACCTTGAATATACTATAGTGTATGTAAGATGTGGTAGCACATGAGGATGGCTATCATGAAACACATCTTATAGTCACTGTATATTCTAAACTGTTCCTAGTCAATTGAGCCGTCCGCAAATAAGGATAAGGATCGCTCGAGATTGAGACTATCATTTGCGATTCCGAGTACCACATTTCATTGGTATGGAACATAGAGATGTTCAAAGCATGCAAATGGATATTCATATGATGAATGATCGAACTACCCTATTCGGACTTTCCAAGTGGTTATCACTTATCGAGTGGATAAAGTCCGCGGTTTTGGTTGTACACCATTAGTCCTTATTACTTGAAACATCATTGAGACTCTATATGCTAGTACTGTACTTTGACTCGTTTACCGACTCTATTGGGGTCATCAGGTATCGGGATTGGGTACAGTTACGACACATATAGGAGTCGATGCTTTGTTGTCAAGGATTCACCACATACTTGCGAGTGTGGATATCCTATGAGATCTGAGGAGATATTAGTGTGATGAATCTCTGGCCAAAATACATGATGTGTTTTAGGTTATTTGGTGTTCCTAGTAACACATGCGATGTCACTAATAGATCTCAAAGATGTTATGCATAGTTATCGAATCTCGAACGACTCTCGGTATACCAATGGTTGTTGATTCGATCGGAATATATGGATGAAGGGACCGTACTGTACGCTAACCAAAATCTACTGGTTCTTGCAGGCACTATCAGTAATACCTAGGAAATCATGGAGCGATGTTTCTAGGCGCTCTTACCATGATTCGATGGGTAAGTCGGAAATTGTTGTTCTGAGTCACAAGGAGTTGTGAGCCCACGGCTAGCTGTATTCCTGAACCATTGAGCGTAACACAAGTAATGGATTACTAAAACCCCGTAGAGATAGTTAAATTTAAAGAGTTAAATTTAATGAAAGAGAAGTTGGACTTCTTAACTAAAGGGAGTGGGATTTCCTAAAATAACATAGGGATGGGCATTTTCGGAAATCACTGAATTCGGATTCAAAAAAATTATCTTGACTCTAAAAGATGCAGAAATGGTTTCTGTGCACATTGGTAAAATCAGTTTATCAATCGGAGTCACGATGAATTTTATATTAATTTTTAGAACAACGAGCTTGGCTTGTTGGGCTTAAGTTATGGATTGTGGGCCCTAAGGAGTTAGAGTCCTAATGCAATTATAACTTAATCTAGTCTAGAAATTATCTATAAATATATGTACTATGTTCGAAAATCATATAAGATTTCAGTCTTGCAATTTTCGAATTTCAGCCTATATTATTCAAGGGGATTTTCGAAATCCTCTGTCCCTTTTAGAGAAAACTTCGGGTTGTGTTTTTGTGAAAAATTACAATCTGAATTAACAGATCATATCTGTTTATACTCTACGCAAACTTCTGATTGATTTCTAGTGCAGTCAATCAGAGGGTTTTGTTTTCTATTCGTGGACCTGATTGAAGAAATGTTCGTTCATCAGTTCCGGGGATATACAACAAGAGCAGATTAAATTCTGTTGGTGTCCATAATCTCGCTTCGAGATTTCAAGGTAAAATATTTAATAGTGATGATTTGTTTTACTTACACTAATTTAATCGTAAAAGTTTTGATACCCATATATGGAATCGTTCCATATTAATAAAATAAAATTTTAAACTTCCGTTGCACCGGGTATCAATTCTAATTGATCTGAACACGTTTTCCAACAGTAGGAACAACAATTGACTAGGCTAAATATATCCGCTGGTGCATGTGTTGTCTAGATTCATCAGTTTCACTCATATGAATGCTACCTTAGATTTAAATCTAGATCGTTGGTATTTGGGTTGATTTATTTGTAAGGGTTAATCTAGAACGCTGATGTCTAATTAACTAAGAATAAGGTGGAATAGGAATTAGATTTTCAATAGTGAATATTCAATTAGAATTAACTATTTTTAGAGAATCGATGATCGAGTGAATGATTTCAAGGGTATAGTCGATCGATACCAAGACTTTTTTTTAATTGATTTCTCTAGTTTAATTTATTCTTGCATGTTAATTGATTTAAATTCCAAAACCCCTTTTATTTATCTCCAGTATTTTTAAGAACACAAATAAATTTCACATTCCTCGTGGGAACGATCCCTACTCTCGCTACTACATGTTTATTTAGTTAATCTGAGTTGGGTTAATTTGGGCGCGACACGACTAAGTTCTTCCAAGCGACCCTAACTACCGGCTATACAAAAAAAAAAGCATAAAGCTCAACGTGTACATGCATGCCGCATAATATCAATGCACATAATAATGTCACATAAAACATGCAAACACAATACATGTATATTCAACCTGGTATCTCGGATAATACATCCGTACCTCTAAGAAGTACCCCGAGCACCCTAGCAGCCTAGCAGTCCAGGCACTCACAGTCCAAGACTATAAGCAATAATTATCATATCACTTATAATATCCTAAAAGCCTTAACTAAAATATCTCATACTCCATAATCTCTTTAGGGATCCAAAGTTATACCTGCGTTCATAGTCAGCCCTTTGATGACAATTGCCTCAAAACTTAGGCACAGCTCCGCTGTTGCCTCCGATGCGCTCCGCCATTTCCGGCTTCCCAATACAACGCCTAAAAACCCCTAAAATCGCCTAAAATAAGACTAGAATGAGAGAGAGGATTTGGAAGGTGCAATTGAATCTGAGCCCGTGGCCCTCTATTTATAGACAGTGATCGGAGCGTCCGATCCCGAGTTCGGAGCGATCATGATCGGAGCGTCCGATCCATGCATCCAAACTCCCTCAGCCATACACATGTCTAGCTTCTAGAGGACGCCTGCCGACACTCGTTTGGAACCTCCGATCCACCTTCAGAGCATCTGAAGTCCCTTCAGTGATGTCATGCATGACGAATTATTTCCGGACAGCTGGCCATGCAATATCGGAGCCTCCGATCTGAGTTTGGAGACTCCGAACTCATCAGAGCTTCCGATCTTAGCTCTTGGCTCCGATCCGTGTTTGGAACCAGCCTCCAAACCCTCCGAGGACTCGGAACCTTGCCGGCTATTTTGAATTCCTTAGACTCGTTAGGAAATCCCTTAATCGCGTTTTAGCCAGTTAAACATTATTATACACTTGATTAACTTATATTGGAGACGGATTACTACATTCTCTCCCACTTAAGAGATTTTGTCCTCGAAATCAAGATTAAGATAGCGGAAACAAACTGAAATATGTTATTAAAATACTGCAGTTCCAATTACAACTTAACTGCAAAAATAACATACAATCAAAACAACTCCGGATGTTCAGAACGCATACAACTCTCAAGCTCCCAAGTCGCCTCCTCTGTACCTCATTTCTGCCACTGTACCATGACCAGAGGAATGAGTTTATTCCGAAGTACTTTGTCCTGAAAGAGTGGGTGCCCGGTTAGCCAACTTGTGGCTAAGGGCTTTTATGACTCTATGTAAAACAATCTTTTGTTTAATATAATTTACATTTTATAATGGCATTGACTTTATCTTTCTTCATAATGTTATATTATGATATACTATTGTTGTTTTGATAAAGACCTTGAATATACTATAGTGTATGTAAGATGTGGTAGCATATGGGGATGGCTATCATGAAACACATCTTATAGTCACTGTATATTCTAAACTGTTCCTAATCAATTGAGCCGTCCGCAAATAAGGATAAGGATCGCTCGAGATTGAGACTAGCATTTGCGATGCCGAGTACCACGTTTCATTGGTGTGGAACATAGAGATGTTCAAAGCATGCAAATGGATATTCATATGATGAATGATCGAACTACCCTATTCGGACTTTCCAAGTGGTTATCACTTATCGAGTGGATAAAGTCCGCGGTTTTGGTTGTACACCATTAGTCCTTATTACTTGAAACATCATTGAGACTCTATATGCTAGTACTGTACTTTGACTCGTTTACCGACTCTATTGGGGTCATCAGATGTCGGGATTGGGTACAGTTACGACACATATAGGAGTCGATGCTTTGTTGTTAAGGATTCACCACATACTTGCGAGTGTGGATATCCTATGCGATCTGAGGAGATATTAGTGTGACGAATCTCTGTCAAGAGTACATGATGTGTTTTAGGTTATTTGGTGTTCCTAGTAACACATGCAATATCATTAATAGATCTCCAAGATGTAATGCATAGTTATCGAATCTCGAACGACTCTCGATATACCAATGGTTGTTGATTCGATCGGGATATATGGATGAAGGGACCGTACTGTACGCTAACCAAAATCTACTGGTTCTTGCAGGCACTATCAGTAATACCTAGGGAATCATGGGGCGATGTTGCTAGGCGCTCTTACCATGATTCGATGGGTAAGTCAAAAATTGTTGTTCTGAGTCACAAGGAGTTGTGAGCCCACGGTTAGCTGTATTCCTGGACCATTGAGGGTTACATAAGTAATGGATTACTAAAACCCCGTAGAGATAGTTAAATTTAAAGAGTTAAATTTAATGAAAGAGAAGTTGGACTTCTTAACTAAAGGGAGTGGGATTTTCTAAAATGACATAGGGATGGGCATTTTTGGAAATCACTGAATTCGGATTCAGAAAAATTATCTTGACTCTAAAAGATGCAGAAATGGTTTCTATGCACATTGGTAAAATCAGTTTATCAATCGGAGTCACGATGAATTTTATATTAATTTCTAGAACAACGGGCTTGGCTTGTTGGGCTTAAGTTATGGATTGTGGGCCCTAAGGATTTAGAGTCCTAATGCCATTATAACTTAATCTAGTCTAGAAATTATCTATAAATATATGTACTGTGTTCGAAAATCATATAAGATTTTAGTCTTGCAATTTTTGAATTTCAGCCTATATTATTCAAGGGGATTTTCGAAATCCTCTGTCCCTTTTGGAGAAAAATTCGGGTTGTGTTTTTGTGAAAAATTACAATCTGAATTAACAGATCATATCTGTTTATTCTCTACGCAAACTTCTGATTGATTTCTAGTGCAGTCAATCAGAGGGTTTTGTTTTCTATTCGTGGACCTGATTGAAGAAACGTTCGTTCATCAGTTCCGGGGATATACAAAAAGAGCAGATTAAATTCTGTTGGTGTCCATAATCTCGCTTCGAGATTTCAAGGTAAAATATTTAATAGTGATTATTTGTTTTACTTACACTAATTTAATCGTAAAAGTTTTGATACCCATATATGGAATCGTTCCATATTAATAAAATAAATTTTTAAACTTCCGCTGCACCGGGTATCAATTCTAATTGATCTGAACACGTTTTCCAACAGTGGTATCAGAGCCAGGTTGCTCAGATCAAACGATTAAATTAATCGATTGTACAAAATTTTTAAGCCTCGGTTTTTGAAACAAAACAAAAATTTAAAATTAAATTTTAATGGGCAAATCGGGCAGCGAGCATCGCTGCCCAAGGGCAACGATTGGATCGCTGCCCAGGGCAGCGACGGGCTGCCCATCCCGGGCCCTTTTTTGGGGCGCGGGCTGCCCGGGATTGTCCCGGGCAGCCCGGAAAAATTATTTTTTTAATTTTTAATTAAAATTTTAATTTTTTGAAATTCTAGTTTTTGATCCGATCGAAAATTGGTTTTGATTGGTTCACGAGGCATCGGATCGAATTGTTCGAGTCCGAAAATTTTAAAATTGTTTTTTGGATAAATTTGAATTTTTGGAAAATTTATAAATTTTATACGTTAAATTAAATTTTATAAAATTAATTATTTTGGTACAATTGATGATAAGATATGATCTTATGGATGGATAAGATAAAATATGATTTTATCTTTTAAATTATGATGCCTTTGCATGTTTATCCAATTATTTAATTATTGAATTAATTAATTGATAAAGGATGATCGATTGTCATGACCAATGTTTTAGGTGTATGTTAGGTGATTTACATTTGTCTTATTGTTGTTGGTGTTTATTAATGGGCTTGGTTTATAGCCCAATATGATTGTCATATGTAATAAAAGTGGGCCTGGTTTATGGCCCGTTCCCACCCCTAAAAATGTATCCCATATTTGTCATCGAAATTTATTGTAAATTTATTAGACTTAGTGGGAGACAAAGATTTGAACAAATGGTGGGCCCAGCAGACAATGAAGACCGAAAAAATGTAAATTGGAAGCACAATGTAATAGGATTGCATTGTATACTTGCATATCACCTAGGATTGGACTTAGACTCGTGATTGGCAACCACGGGTCGATTAGTTAATGGGATCGATCATCCTTAAATAATATATGATATTATTGATGTATGCATGTTTAGACTAAATTGTATGAATCCCGCAAGCATACATAAATTATATGATGAGACAAATTTTCAAAATTAAAAATCCCTCATTTTAAATATGATTTAAAATTGATATCAAGATTAAAAAAAAGGGGAATTTAAATATTGTTTAAATATTCCTACCTTCCATCAACGATCAATGTATGAGATGCTACCCGCAGATATGGTCCGGCTCATATTATTGGGGGGGCCCGTTCGTCGGAAAGCTGTACATTGGATCGACACATGTTGTAAGTTGGGTGGAACTCCCATGGGATTGGCTCATATTATTGGGGATCCACATGGCGACTGTCCATCACAACTTAATATTGATGGGTAATCTTGATATGTCACAATAAACGGCGTCATATTATTGGGCCCTTATTGGACATGAGGTAAAAACATGGGGGTTACTTTGGAAGTAATTGGGCTCTTCCATTTGAAAATTATGGTTGACTGATATTATTCGAGATCATGATTTGTCAATTGGACTCCATGTTCTCACTAAGAAAAACAGTTTTTCGTTTTCACTAGAGGGTAGTGAAATTGTTAAAATAGTGTGAGTGTAATTCATAAAATAAAATTCGCCATATTTTATGTCTTAGTAAATTAATTAAACAAATCAATGATTATTGTCTGGTTTCTTTTCAGTATTATATTACGATGAATCCACGCAATCCACTGTTTTCAATTCTCGAACAAAACAAATTGACTGGCGCAAACTATACGGAATGGTTCCGTAAGTTGAAAATTATTCTTACTTGGGAAAAAGCTTTCTACGTGTTAGAGAAGCCGCCTCCAAAGGAAGCCCCGGCTAATACAAGTCCGGAAGAGTTGGCCAAACTTGATTTATGGTGGGACCATGATATCAAGGCCAAATGCTACATGCAGGCTTCGATGTCTGATGAGCTTCAAAGGAGATTCGAGGATACCGTGAATGCTGCTGACATTCACAAGAACCTCAAGGAACTCTTTGGAGCTCAGTCAAGGTCGGAGAGGTATGCCACCGTCAGAGAGCTCATGACGAGCCGCATGCGAGATGGGACTTCGGTCCGTGAGCATGGGGTGCGCATGATTGGGCTCATTGAAAAGTTGGTAACACTCGACTTGACTTTGGAGCATGAACTTAGCGCGGACTTGTTGCTTCTATCACTTCCTTCATCGTTTGACGGTTTTGTGATGAACTTCAATATGAACAAGATAGAGGCCACCCTTGAAGAGATGGTCAATATGCTTGTCACATATGAAGCCACACTAAAGAAGGATAAACCGGTACTCTTGGTTGGCTCCTCTTCTAACTCTAAGAAAGGACCAAGTGGAAAGGGTAAGAAACGTTCTGCCCCACCCAAGAAGATTGTACCAAATAAGAAGGGAAAGGCCAAGGCTTCAATTGGGATAAAAGATGAAAACGTTTGCCATTACTGCAAAAACCCCGGTCATTGGAAACGTAACTGCAAGGAATACCTCGAACAGTTGCGAACTGCAAAGGGTATGTTTTACATTGAAATAAATGTTTCGCTTAATAATTCTTCTTGGGTATTGGATACCGGATGTGGATCTCACATTTGCAATGATTTTCAGGTGATGACAAGAAGTCGTAAGCTAAGGATGGGTAAGACCCAGCTAAGGCTCGGGAATGGTTCTAGAGTCGAAGCCAAAGCTATAGGAGACATTTATTTAGTTTTGCAGAACGATTTTAAGTTATTTTTGAGAGATGTTTTATATGTTCCGGATTTGGTCAAAAACATTATATCTATTTCTATGCTTGATAGATATGGTTTTTCTTGCAATTTTGTGAATGGGATTTGCAATATTTACAAGAATGAATGTTTGATTGGAAATGGACAACTTGAAAACGATCTATATAGCTTAAAATTAAAAGACGTTCCAATTATTTATGTTGATAAACCGATAACAACAATTAAAAGGAAGGACGATAGTCAAAACCCGGCAAACCTTTGGCATGCTAGGCTAGGTCATATTTCCTCAAGGAGGATGAACAAGCTAGTGGGAGAGGGCATGTTTGATATGTCTGATATTAACTCTCTACCTACTTGTGAGTCCTGCCTAAAGGGAAAAATGACTAAATCTCCTTTCAAAGGGAAACCTGAGCGTAGTCAAAATCTGTTGGATTTGATCCATACAGATGTTTGCGGTCTATTTAGGATTGGTACTAAATGTGGCAACACCTACTTCATTACCTTTACTGATAATCATTCTAGGTATGGGTATTTATATTTAATGAAATATAAGTCTGCAGCATTTGAAAGGTTCAAAGAATTCAAGGCTGAAGTAGAAAACAAACTAGGTAAAAGTATTAAGGCACTTCGATCGGATCGAGGTAGAGAATACTTAAGTACCGAGTTTTTGGACTATCTAAAAGAGAATGGGATTCTCTCTCAGTGGACTCCTCCTATGACACCTCAGCTTAATGGTGTTTCGGAGCGTCGCAATCGAACTTTGTTGGACATGGTTCGATCCATGATGAGCTTCACTGAGCTCCCACCTTCGTTTTGGGGCTACGCGCTTGAAACGGCGGTATTGTTGTTAAACAACGTCCACACTAAAGAAGTAAATAAAACACCATACGAATTATGGAATGGCAAAGCTCCTAAGTATTCGTACTTGAGGATTTGGGGATGTCCTGCTTACGTGAAGCAGACAGTGGGAGATAAGTTGGATAGTCGATCCACCTTATGTTATTTTGTAGGGTATCTAAGAATTCAATCGGATATTATTTCTATCATCCTGCTGAAACAAAAGTGTTTGTTTCAAGGAATGCCACCTTCTTGGAGAAGGAGTTCTTATTGGATAAGAAAGGCAAGATGATGGAACTCGAAGAAATTCGAGAAGAACCCGAGATACAAAATAGCGATCCTACACCTCAAGAATCATCACAAGACACGCCTACTACTAGGAGATCCGAGAGGACTTCTAGGCCTCCTATTAGATATGGTCTTCTTCTTGAAGGTGATCAAAGTGAACCGGACATTGGATGTGATCCAAGAAACTTCAAGGAAGCAATTTCTGATGCGGATTCGAATTTATGGCTTGAAGCTATGCAATCGGAAATAGATTCGATGCATTCTAACCAAGTTTGGTCTTTAGTAGATCCTCCCGATGGAATTGTTCCAATTGGGTGCAGCAAATGGATCTACAAGAGAAAGCTTGGGCCTGATGGATAGGTATTGACCTACAAGGCACGATTGGTGGCAAAAGGTTATACTCAAAGACAAGGAGTTGACTATGATGAAACCTTTTCACCAGTCGCAATGTTCAAGTTCATAAAAATCCTTATTGCCATAGCAGCATGGTATGACTATGAGATATGGCAAATGGATGTAAAGACTGCATTTCTTAATGGAAACATTAAGGAAGAGATCTATATGATGCAGCCTGAGGGATACACATCCATGGGAAGCGAGCATAAGGTATGCAAGCTACAGATATCAATCTATGGTTTCAAACAAGCATCAAGAAGTTGGAACCAGAAATTTGATGAAACAATAAAGGATTTTAGTTTCATCAAGAACCCGGAGGAACCATGCGTGTACAAGAAAGTAGTTAAGAATGCGGTAACATTCTTAGTACTTTATGTTGATGACATCCTACTCATGGGGAATGATGTAGGGATGTTGCAATCAACAAAGATATGGTTATCAGGTAGATTCTCGATGAAGGATTTAGGTGAGGCATCCTATATTCTAGGAATTCAGATCTATAGAGATAGATCTAAAAGAATGATAGGACTCACTCAATCAACCTACATCGACACCATATTGAAAAGGTTTTCTATGGATGAGTCCAAGAGAGGACATCTACCTATGTGTCATGGAGTTTCTCTATCCAAGTCTATGTGTCCCAAGACTGACGAAGAGATAGAGAAGATGACACACGTGCCATATGCGTCAGCCATAGGTAGTATCATGTATGGGATGATATCTACCAGACCGGATGTGGCCTATGCTCTGAGTGTCACGAGCAGATACCAAGCCAATCCCGGTCAAATGCATTGGAAAGCCGTGAAGGATATTTTTAAGTACTTGCGAAGGACTAAGAATTTATTCATGGTTTATGGAGGGAGAGAATTGAAGTTGGAAGGCTATACCGACTCTAGCTTCCAATGTGACGTGGATGACTCAAAATCAACCTCTGGATTTGTATTCGTGCTCAATGGCGGTGCTGTCTCTTGGAAGAGTTCCAAGCAGGACACCACAGTGAATTCCACCACTGAGGTAGAATACATTGCAGCATCAGCTGCATCTAAAGAGGCGGTTTGGATAAGGAAATTCATCCAAGAGTTGGGTGTAATTCCTGAAGCTGTTGGTCTAGTCCCGGTGTACTGTGACAACATGGGTGCCATTGCTCAGGCAAAGGAACCAAGGTCTCATCAGAAGTCCAAACACGTACTGAGGAAATACCACATCATCCGGGAGATCGTGGAAAGAGGAGACATCAGTGTCGAGAGAGTGGCCTCTACAGACAATATCGCTGATCCGCTTACTAAGCCCTTGCCAGGACCATTGTTTGAAAAACATCGCGAAGCAATGGGATTACGTAGTATGACTAGTTGGCTTTAGGTCAAGTGGGAGATTGAAAGAGTGGGTGCCCGGTTAGCCAACTTGTGGCTAAGGGCTTTTATGACTCTATGTAAAACAATCTTTTGTTTAATATAATTTACACTTTTATAATGGCATTGACTTTATCTTTCTTCATAATGTTATATTATGATATACTATTGTTGTTTTGATAAAGACCTTGAATATACTATAGTGTATGTAAGATGTGGTAGCACATGGGGATGGCTATCATGAAACACATCTTATAGTCACTGTATATTCTAAACTGTTCCTAGTCAATTGAGCCGTCCGCAAATAAGGATAAGGATCGCTCGAGATTGAGACTAGCATTTGCGATGCCGAGTACCACGTTTCATTGGTGTGGAACATAGAGATGTTCAAAGCATGCAAATGGATATTCATATGATGAATGATCGAACTACCCTATTCGGACTTTCCAAGTGGTTATCACTTATCAAGTGGATAAAGTCCGCGGTTTTGGTTGTACACCATTAGTCCTTATTACTTGAAACATCATTGAGACTCTATATGCTAGTACTGTACTTTGACTCGTTTACCGACTCTATTGGGGTCATCAGGTGTCAGGATTGGGTATAGTTACGACACATATAGGAGTCGATGCTTTGTCACCACATACTTGCGAGTGTGGATATCCTATGCGATCTGAGGAGATATTAGTGTGACGAATCTCTGGCCAGAGTACATGATGTATTTTAGGTTAATGAGTTTTCCTAGTAACACATGCGATGTCACTATTTGATCTCCAAGATGTAATGCATAGTTATCGAATCTCGAACGACTCTCGATATACCAATGGTTGTTGATTCGATCGGGATATATGGATAAAGGAACCGTACTGTACGCTAACCAAAATCTACTGGTTCTTGCAGGCACTATCAGTAATACCTAGGGAATCATGGGGCGATGTTGCTAGGCGCTCTTACCATGATTCGATGGTTAAGTCGGAAATTGTTGTTCTGAGTCACAAGGAGTTGTGAGCCCACGGCTAGCTGTATTCCTGAACCATTGAGGGTTACACAAGTAATGGATTACTAAAACCCCGTAGAGATAGTTAAATTTAAAGAGTTAAATTTAATGAAAGAAAAGTTGGACTTCTTAACTAAAGGGAGTGGGATTTCCTAAAATGACATAGGGATGAGCATTTTTGGAAATCACTGAATTCGGATTCAGAAAAATTATCTTGACTCTAAAAGATGTAGAAATGGTTTCTGTGCACATTGGTAAAATCAGTTTATCAATCGGAGTCACGATGAACTTTATATTAATTTCTAGAACAACGGGCTTGGCTTGTTGGGCTAAAGTTATGGATTGTGGGCCCTAAGGATTTAGAGTCCTAATGCAATTATAACTTAATCTAGTCTAGAAATTATCTATAAATATATGTACTGTGTTCGAAAATTGATAGGAGTCGTTTTTATGTGTTTTTATTGTTTGTTTTGTGTTTGTTTTGCTTTCGTTTCGTTTACTTATTGTCCGTTCTTTTCCATTCTTGTTCTTTTTATTGTTTTATTATGTTCGTATTCACTCCTCTGGTTTATCTATTTTTATGGCAGGAAATCACCAAGAAATGCCGATACTTGGTGGGAAGGTGATGCACAGTAGAGGCCATGCAGATAGAACAAGAAGAAAGGCAAAATTATGGAAAAGAAGAAGGGCGCGCGGGCGGCCATATTCTACCGCGCGGGCGCATACACGGTTGAGAAAAACAGTAGCGCAAGGAATTTCGAGGCGCCCGAGCGGCCATATTCTACCGCGCGGGCGCGGTCACGTATTTTTGAAACAGTAGCGCAAGGAGTTTCGAGGCGCCCGAGCGGCCAATTTC
Organism: Henckelia pumila; assembly: GCF_033568475.1. Lineage (NCBI taxonomy): Eukaryota > Viridiplantae > Streptophyta > Magnoliopsida > Lamiales > Gesneriaceae > Henckelia > Henckelia pumila. The sequence goes on from NC_133120.1 coordinate 39,147,549, forward strand.
TACCGCTCGGGCGGGGCGCACAGTTTTTATTTTTTTTATTTTTTTGAGAGTTTATTTCGGAGAGGATTCTGGGAAACTATAAATACAATTATTTCTTTAGTTTTTGAGGGTTACACGGGACGCATATCAGAAGACTACCGGCGGCTGAACGCTTGAGATTTCTCTTCTCCGTTGGGAGTTTTTCCTTTTCTTCTTCTTCTTAATTTTTATGTTGAAAATCTTGGATAGTAGCTAAACTATTATTTTGTTGGAATCGAGGGGATCCTAATCCCGAAACACTGTAGTGTGATTGAATCACCGGACGTATTGGGAATTGATTTATGTTTATAATTGATTTTATCATGTTTTTCTTTCTATGTTGATGATTAGCTACCCTTAAAATAGATTCGTAAATTATGAATTGCTGTCGAGAGATAGGTTTATAATTAGGACGAATGATATAATCCATGGACTTAAAATATCCATAGAGATATGATATTTAGTACATGTTGATAGCCATAGACCACCAGGTTGAAAGTTGTAGAATTCATAGAATGCAAAGAAATCAGTCGTGATAAATAATTAGAGAGATTTAATTATTTCACTGATTTGATTAGTTTGGCATCACCTCGAGAGAGAGTGTCAATGTTATAGGAACTTCTGTTAAATTTATAAAAATAAATTAAGTTACAATCGTCCAGTTCAATTAGGGAAAAGGTGAACCGAAATTCCAACAAAATCATTTTGAATTGTTATTCTTCACTCTGAGATTTGTTGGCTTGGTTGTGAAATTTAAGTTAATTTATATTGAGTTTTAATTTTAGATGTTAGTTAATTCACAAATCACTTTTTCGATACTTTGTGTAGTTAAAAATTGAAAAGACAAATTATTTTCGTTAGTCCCTGAGGACGATACTCGTACTCAGTATATTATATTATAACTTGAATCGTGCACTTGCGATTTATTCGAGCTTAATTGATAGATATATTTACGTTGATTTTTCGTGGTAGTATTTGCTCGATCAAGTTTTTGGCGCCGTTGCCGGGGACTAAATAGATTTTAATTTGTTTGATTTGATTTTTCTCTATTACAATTTTAATCATTCTTTTCCATCTGTGGACTGCAGGATTCTCTTGCAGTACATGCAACACTCACCTGAAGGACTATTGCCTTTTGATCCAGAAATCGACAGAACCTTTCACATAAGAAGAAGGAAACAGCAACAAGAAATGGAAGGAGAACACGAACAAGAACCACCAGTTTACAGATCCAAGATGGATCTTGCCTTACCAAATATTGAAGGTGCTCGACCAAGCATTATCCGGCCAACTGTAGCAGCGAATCACTTTGAGATAAAGCCGGCGATTCTTCAAATGGTTCAAAACACGCTTCAATTTGGTGGAAGTGTCATTGATGAACCCTATGTTCATCTCACAAATTTTTTAGAAATTTGTGATACATTCAAGATACAGGGAGTTTCAGATGACGCTATTTGTTTGCGTTTATTCCCTTTTTCACTACGAGACAAGGCGAAAGCATGGCTAACGAATTTACCTGCAGGTTCCATCATAACTTGGGATGATCTGGCTAAAGCTTTCCTCACCAAATACTTCCCACCATCGAAGTGAATGAAGGTGAGAGCGGACATCACAAATTTTTCCCAAGGTGAACAGGAAACATTTTATGAAGCATGGGAACGCTACAAGGATCTACTGAGGAGATGTCCACACCATCAATTACCAGACGGTCTTGTGGTACAAACTTTTTACTATGGACTTTCTCATTCAAATCATACCATGTTAGATGCAGCTGCAGGTGGGAATCTACTGCGAAAGTCGTCGGAGGATGGTTATGAATTAATCGAGGAAATGGCAACCAGTAGCTATCATCCTCAATCTGAAAGGAGTGGGGCCCGGAAATCAACTGGAATTCATCAAGTTGAAGCATTCACATCTGTGGCTGCTCAACTTGAATTCATGAACAAAAGGATCGAGGAACTGAGTGTATGACATTCGGCAATGCGAGTGCAAGAAGTATGGTGTGAAAAATGCGGTGCAGAGCATTTCACGAAAGACTGTCAAACATTCTCTCAACCGGAGGGAGTTATGGCAAGCCACATGGGAAATCAGAATCGCCCCAGGAATGACCCATTTTTGAATTCATACAATCCAGGGTGGAGACAACATCCGAATTTTTCATGGGGTGGACAGAATATGTGAGACCCCGATTCTAATCATCTAATCAAGAATTAATCCTATCAATAGACATCCAAAGATCCAAGAGATAAAGCAAATTTTTTTTTTTTTTTTTTTTTACACAGGGTGACGCGCGGGCGCGCATACAGCCCTGCCCGGGCCTCCGAGAAAGGGAGCAAAATGCGCGGGCGCTCCTCACCAGGCGCGGGCGCGCATGGCCTGCTGTTTTAGCTCAAAATAAGGCTTCAAAAGTGCAATCCAACACCCAGAAAGGCTCCGACATGATCCAACTAAAACTTTTCCAACAACGAAGTATTCAATTACAAGAAAGAGTAGAACATGCATCAATTCTAAGTTCCAAAATCCAAAATACCAATCGAGTTCGAATACAATCTAAGTTCGATTTCAAATTCGACTTCTACAATAACAAGGCCTCACTCTATCAACTCATCCACCTAGCCATGCGATCTCTGACTCGGTCCTGCCCCACCTGTTGCCAAGCACACATAAAAAGACAAGACAACAGCCGGATAATCCGGTGAGAATAATATTCCCAGTAAAAGAGACAAACATGCAATATCATAAAAACATCTCAAACGAAATGCATCATCTTCTAGATATTCATAAAACAACCATGAAATTCCACAAGAATGTCTAAACTCAATTCATATGCATAAATGCAATGCATGTCTTTAAAATCTGGGATTATCAAGTCAGATAATCAAAACATTTCTTCTTTTGCTTTTGGGATCCCGAGGACGAGATCACGTAAACGACTCACCGACTCTCCCGATCGAGGTGGTGCTACGTATCTCCATCCTCTAGACTTTGGTGCGACTATAAGGAGTATGCTAGCACTAGGTGAAACGGCTACACCCAGGCCACTCACAATATAATCCCCAAAACGTCTATCATCAAAAGGGCCGTCCTGCCCGCTACTCAAATCAAGGATTCATGTTCAAGATGAATGAAATTCAAAACATAACTCAAATAATTCAAATAATCAAATAACATGCAGGCATGTGATTCTTCGGAACACTCGAATCGAGTCGGATTCGAGTCACACGTTCCATTCCAATCTAAGTCATCTTATACCTCTTTTCAACAACGTCGATGCTCCAAACCTGGAAACAACATCGATACAAGAATTCCAAATCAAAATTCCATTCCAAATCAAGTTCAACGATAAAGATAATTCAATTCAACTTTCGAGGATGGATCAACTCGATACCAAACCTCGATCAACTCTTCAACGATTCGAAAGTTGCCAATTCGGAACTCCACGATCTTCAACTAATCTGCGGAGATAAAATCAATCCAATATCAATCCATTCAAAATGAGCAACACCCAAAAACTCAAACGAATCTCTAATTTCCAAAATCTCAAACCGGCGGCATAACGGCTATAAATTCAACTAACCGAAAATGCAAACAGCATAATATCACTCTAAGCAACTCATATCAATCAACATTCAACCAAAACAATCCAATTCCAACAAATCACAAAACTCACTTTTTCGAAAATCCCTTCAAAAATTCATAACAAATCCGAACGTCGCTCTAATTCAAAACTGACAAATAATAAACGATCAGAACTCCACCAGAAACAACATACTAGAATCTAAATCGATTCTAACCATCTCCGAAACAAAACATATCCGATCGGAGAAATACTTACGGTATAACGAAGCTCTCTCAGCCATGATCGCTAATCTGCCTTCAGAAATAATTTCTAACGGACGGATCGAGCTCGGGAGGAAATCCAAAAGCTTGAAACTCATGTTGAGTTCTTCAATGGGGGAGAGAAACGTTTGGGAGGGATGAAGGGAGAATGGGAGACTTAGTCAAAGTCTAGATATTATAACAATTCCATTTTTTTGCGTTTTAGTCCCTAAAAAATCCGAAATTTGCAAAAAGGACCCTGATCAAAATCAAGTCGGCTCTTGAACTCTGAAATCTCCGATTATCTCAAATAAAGTCGATTAAGATAAAATCGGGGCGTTACAATTCTCCCCCACTAAGAAAAGATTTCGTCCTCGAAATCGACACGGTTCCAACACGAACTCTGTTTTCCAAACTACTCCTTCAAGTCTGTCAATCAAAAGTCGACTCCTTCTCTACAGAAAATCCTCCTAAGCTCAGTCACAATCGAATCATCTCCGGTTTCAACTCAAGGCATAACATCCAAAGTTCGACTCGTCTAATCTGGCTGTCCGTCGTTCTGAGGATATCGAACTGAAAAAGTTGAAATCAGGCAACAAAATCTCATCGAAGTCCTTGCCGAAAGAATGAGCGCATCAAGGATCTCTGTCTAAACTAACCGACTTCGGCCAAACATGACATCTGACGACCTCTGACAAGATCTCAATCCTCTAATCTTGAATGAAAGTCATTCTGTACGGAAAACGGTAGCAGATTCCAACAATCGGTCAATCAAATCAGATAGTAGATAAAATAAGAACAGCTCAAAACATCGGTTGCTGCATACAATTCCTAAGATAAAATTCGCAGTAAGAAATCTCATACAATCTAATTATCTTATCTGCTTTCAAATAAGTTCCGTCTGCTAAAATAATTACTCCAACTCTTAAAATTAGAACAGATCACGAGAATTTCCGCATAAGACAAATAGAAGAACAGGTCTTCAAATCAATAAGATCGCTACGAGCTCAAAGTCCAGATTCAGACATTGAGTCTCGAGCGTCTTCAACTGTCTCGATGTCTAGACTATAGCGCAATTCCACTTAATAAGAATACATCTCCAAAATCTCGATAAGAAAAGATCGCTGATCGGCATAAATTCCATCATCAAATCATACAATCGAAGAAGACCATTCGATCCAAAAGAATTCAGACATCGAAGAAAAAAAAAATACAACTGCTCGGCACAAACATCTGCTATACGATTCTCAAAAGCTCCAAAAGATCAGTACAATTCTCATTCCAAAAAGATAAGAAATCAACGATAAAAATTCCTAGTCTCAACTAATTCTTCTAAAAGATCCGGTTAACAGAAGTTAACAACACTACTGGTGTATTCATCAATTCGAACGATTCAACAATTTAAAAGAGGCACGTTAAACATATACAGATTCTTCAATAAGAAGGCAAGAGATTCGCCAGTATCTAACAGTCCAATAAGAATAGGAAACTCAATATCGAACGTTACCTGATCTGTCATTATCGGGTGCAGCCTGAGTCTGCGGATCCTCAGACAGAGCAAAAACTCGTGCCTGCTGTCTGGGAGGCTGGCTTGCATACTGATTACCTTCCTGAACATTCTGTTGCTGAGGTTGGAAAGAGTGGACAGTAGGTGCTTTCTGCTGAGGCTGAGCTGTCTGTCTCGGGAAAATTCCACTCTGAGGTTGCTGAGGAACACGCTGAGGACACGTTCTCGCAAAATGCCCCGCCTGGTTACAAATATGACAGCTTCCAAAAATACCTCTACACCGATCACTGGAGTGACGACCTCCGCAGTTGGCACAAGACATGCCTGACTGTCCCGAACTCTGTCCCGATCCATACTGCCTCGAACCACTCGAGCTCGAAGAACTGGTTCCGTGCTTCTTAAACTGCTTCCCCTTCGGGAGATAGTAATCCTTCCTGTTACCTCCACTGCTACCACCCTCAGAACTCGGTGGTTGGTTCTGAAACTGAAAGGATTGATTTTGGTAATGGAACGGTTGGTTTTGGTATTGAGAAGATTGTGCCTGAAACTGTCCTTGCTGCTGCTGAGGCACAAACTGATTTCCTCTCTGTCTCCACAAACCTGCTTCTGCTCCCTTTGCGTGATTCATGGCATCCGCAAAGTTGTTAGGCCTGTTGGTATTTACCAACGTGAAGACGTCGGGGTTCAAACCATTGATGAACTGATCTGCCTTAGCTTCTTCATCTCCGGCAATTAGCGGTGCAAAACGTAACAGACTATCGAACTTAGCCACGTACTCTTCAATGTTCAGATTCCCTTGCCTCAGGTTGGAAAAATCTGCTCCCTTATCTGTGCGATACGAGATAGGGAAAAACCGCTTATAAAATTCCGATTTGAAAAGATTCCAAGTAACTTCCGTACCTCTATTCTCCATTGCTTTCTTCGTCATGATCCACCAACTCTTAGCAACCCCACGAAGCTGATGAATGACTAACCTGATTCGACGGTCATCTGTGTAATCGATGGAATCGAACAACTGATCGATATCATCCAACCAACTCTCACAGTCAACTGGATTTTCTGAACCCATCAACAATGGCGGATTGAACGACTGAAACCTTTTCAGCAAGGTTTCCATAGGCGTCGCTGAAGCATCCATCTCTACCGTTTCAGTACTAGCTTGCTCAGTTGTAGGAATAACTGGCGGTGGATTCCTATTAATAACTCGTCGAGGACCCATCTGATAATCAAAGGTTAGGACACAAGATATCTCAATCGCTGCAATTCGGTGCCCTTGCAACCTCTCAGAATTCCGGATACAGGTGAAATACAGTTCATATCTCAAATAATTCATGCTTCATATTTCAAGTAACAAAATCATGTAAATCAAGTAATTCTCAACAACAAAGCATGCTCGCATGGTATTTAAATAAATCAATTTAAATAACTCAATCACATGCGAGAATCAATTCATGCGGACTCGATCTACCCCACTCACTTCTAAATTCAGTCCAAGAATCTTATCGCTCTGATACCACTTAATGTGAGACCCCGATTCTAATCATCTAATCAAGAATTAATCCTATCAATAGACATCCAAAGATCCAAGAGATAAAGCAAATTTTTTTTTTTTTTTTTTTACACAGGGTGACGCGCGGGCGCGCCACCCGAGGTGCGGGCGCGCATACAGCCCTGCCCGGGCCTCCGAGAAAGGGAGCAGAACGCGCGGGCGCTCCTCACCAGGCGCGGGCGCGCATGGCCTGCTGTTTTAGCTCAAAATAAGGCTTCAAAAGTGCAATCCAACACCCAGAAAGGCTCCGACATGATCCAACTAAAAATTTTCCAACAACGAAGTATTCAATTACAAGAAAGAGTAGAACATGCATCAATTCTAAGTTCCAAAATCCAAAATACCAATCGAGTTCGAATACAATCTAAGTTCGATTTCAAATTCGACTTCTACAATAACAAGGCCTCACTCTATCAACTCATCCACCTAGCCATGCGATCTCTGACTCGGTCCTGCCCCACCTGTTGCCAAGCACACATACAAAGACAAGACAACAGCCGGATAATCCGGTGAGAATAATATTCCCAGTAAAAGAGACAAACATGCAATATCATAAAAACATCTCAAACGAAATGCATCATCTTCTAGATATTCATAAAACAACCATGAAATTCCACAAGAATGTCTAAAACTCAATTCATATGCATAAATGCAATGCATGTCTTTAAAATCTGGGATTATCAAGTCAGATAATCAAAACATTTCTGCTTTTGCTTTTGGGATCCCGAGGACGAGATCACGTAAATGACTCACCGACTCTCCCGATCGAGGTGGTGCTACGTATCTCCATCCTCTAGACTTTGGTGCGACTATAAGGAGTATGCTAGCACTAGGTGAAACGGCTACACCCAGGCCACTCACGATATAATCCCCAAAACGTCTATCATCAAAAGGGCCGTCCTGCCCGCTACTCAAATCAAGGATTCATGTTCAAGATGAATGAAATTCAAAACATAACTCAAATAATTCAAATAATCAAATAACATGCAGGCATGTGATTCTTCGGAACACTCGAATCGAGTCGGATTCGAGTCACACGTTCCATTCCAATCTAAGTCATCTTATACCTCTTTTCAACAACGTCGATGCTCCAAACCTGGAAACAACATCGATACAAGAATTCCAAATCAAAATTCCATTCCAAATCAAGTTCAACGATAAAGATAATTCAATTCAACTTTCGAGGATGGATCAACTTGATACCAAACCTCGATCAACTCTTCAACGATTCGAAAGTTGCCAATTCGGAACTCCACGATCTTCAACTAATCTGCGGAGATAAAATCAATCCAATATCAATCCATTCAAAACGAGAAACACCCAAAAACTCAAACGAATCTCCAATTTCCAAAATCTCAAACCGGCGGCATAACGGCTATAAATTCAACTAACCGAAAATGCAAACAGCATAATATCACTCTAAGCAACTCATATCAATCAACATTCAACCAAAACAATCCAATTCCAACAAATCACAAAACTCACTTTTTCGAAAATCCCTTCAAAAATTCATAACAAATCCGAACGTCGCTCTAATTCAAAACTGACAGATAATAAACGATCAGAACTCCGCCAGGAACAACATACTAGAATCTAAATCGATTCTAACCACCTCCGAAACAAAACATATCCGATCGGAGAAATACTTACGGTATAACGAAGCTCTCTCAGCCGTGATCGCTAATCTGCCTTCAGAAATAATTTCTAACGGACGGATCGAGCTCGGGAGGAAATCCAAAAGCTTGAAACTCACGTTGAGTTCTTCAATGGGGGAGAGAAACGTTTGGGAGGGATGAAGGGAGAATGGGAGACTTAGTCAAAGTCTAGATATTATAACAATTCCATTTTTTTGCGTTTTAGTCCTTGAAAAATCCGAAATTTGCAAAAAGGACCCTGATCAAAATCAAGTCGGCTCTTGAACTTTGAAATCTCCGATTATCTCAAATAAAGTCGATTAAGATAAAATCGGGGCATTACAGAATAATAAGCCATATGGAAATCAGAATTATAGCAGGCATCCTCAAGAGGAGAAATCAAGCTTGGAGTAGATGATGCAGAAATTTATATCATCTACTGAAACCCGTATGCAGAATCAAGATGCATCAATCAAAAATCTGGAGAATCAAATAGGTCAATTGGCCAAATCAATTTCCAGCAGAGATCAGGGTACTTTGCCAAGCGACTCTGAGAAGAATCCGAAGGAACAGGTGAAAGCAATTGAATTAAGGAGTGGAAAGACGGTCGAGCCTGAACAAAAAAGCGAGAAAGAGCACGAAACGGGTACATCAAAAAAAACTTCAGGTAAGTCATCTATCTCAACACCCACCCACTTCACAATCAAAAATTGTTGTGCCACCACCTTTTCCTGCAGCTCTTAAGAAGGCCAAGCTAGACTCTCAGTTTGGTAAATTTTTAGAAGTGTTCAAGAAATTGAACATCAATATACCCTTCGCCGATGCACTGATGCAAATGCCAAGCTATGCGAAATTCTTGAAGGAAATCCTCTCTAACAAGAGGAAATTGAAGGAGCATGCAATGATAAGTCTGACAGAAAATTGCTCGGCACTGGTGCAGAACAAAATCCCACAAAAGAAAAAAGAGCCAGGGAGTTTCTCTATCCCTTGTGTAATTAATGATGTTCAGTTTCATAAGGCTTTGTGTGATTTGGGTGAAAGTATAAATTTAATGCCTTACTCTGTTTTCAGGAAACTGAGCTTGGGAGAACCAAAGTCCACCAGAATGTCTTTACAACTGGCGGACAGGTCCATCAAATATCCACGGGGGATTATCGAGGACGTGCTTGTGAAAGTAGACAAATTCATCTTCCCCGTGGACTTCGTGGTGTTAGATATGGAAGAAGATTTAGACATGCCACTCATCTTGGGAAGACCTTTCCTGGCAACAGGAAAAGCACTTATAGATGTCCAGAAGGGAGAGCTGTTGTTGAGAGTGGGAGAGGAGAAAATTTCTTTTGACGTTTTTAATGCTTTGAAATTTTCTCAGAATAATGAAGAATGTTTTCAGTTAGAGGTAGTAGACTCACTCTTATTTGATTATGTGCAGGATAATTTTCAGGAACCGTTAGAGGCTGCACTTGTATCTGAACAGTTGGGCGACCTCAGTTACGGAGTAGAAGAGATGACCGCATACTTGAATGACAACCAGTCATGGAGAAGAGGTGGAAAGCTTAGACTTGAAGACCTTGGTGACCGGAAGGATTTAGTTCTTCAGAAACCAAGCATTGAGGAACCACCTACTGTGGAATTGAAACCATTACCCATTCATCTTAAATACATGTTTTTAGGTGAGAACGATAAGTTACCTGTCATAATATCTTCTTCTTTGACAGGTGAGATGGAGGACAAACTAATGGAGGTGCTTAAGAAACACAAGAGTGTGTTTGCTTGGAAAGTGGCGGATATCAAAGGAATCAATCCATCCATATGCATGCACAAGATTTTAATGGAAGAGAGCATCAACCCATTAGTCCAACCGCAGAGGAGACTAAACCCAAAGATGCAGGAAGTTGTGAAAGCTGAAACGATCAAACTGTTGGACGCAGGTATCATTTATCCTATTTCTGATAGTCCGTGGGTGAGTCCAGTGCAATGTGTACCAAAGAAAGGGGGGATAACTGTCATAAAGAATGAGAATAATGAATTAATACCTACTAGGATAGTTACGGGTTGGCGTGTGTGCATAGATTATAGAAAATTAAATGACGCAACCCGTAAGGATCATTTTCCCCTCCCGTTCATTGATCAAATGCTAGAAAGATTGGCTGGGTATGAATTTTACTGTTTTTTATATGGGTACTCAGGATACAATCAAATAGCGATTGCACCTGAAGACCAGGATAAAACGACTTTTACCTGCCCATATGGTACATTTGCCTACAGACGTATGCCTTTCGGATTATGTAACACTCCTGCTACTTTTCAGAGATGTATGACTGCTATTTTTCATGATATGGTCGAAAATTTTCTAGAAATTTTCATGGATGATTTTTCTATTTTTGGTCAATCTTTTGATGCATGTCTGCATAACTTAAATTCTGTGTTGATGAGATGCGAGGAGACCTGGGAGAAGTGTCATTTCATGGTGACAGAAGGTATAGTGTTAGGTCACAGAATTTCTGAGCAGGGGATCGAGGTGGACAAGGCTAAAGTGCACGTTATTCAAAATCTGCCTCCACCTACGACAGTAAAGGGAGTTAGAAGTTTCCTCGAACATGCTGGTTTTTATCGGCGATTTATTAAAGGATTTTCAAAAATTGCCAAACCTCTGTCCTCTTTGCTCATGAAATATGCCCCTTTTGATTTTGATTCGAATTGTTTGCAGGCCTTTGAGGTGTTGAGAGAAAGACTGGTGACTGTGCCAGTTTTGACATCGCCGAACTGGGAGCTTCCATTTGAAGTAATGTGCGATGCGAGTGATTTTGCTGTTGGTGCGGTACTTGGCCAACGAATAGACAAGGTATTCCGAACCATCTACTACGCTAGTAAGACTCTTAATGAAGCTCAGCTCAATTATGCCACAACTGAAAAAGAGTTGCTAGCTGTAGTATTTGCACTAGATAAATTTCATTCGTACCTTGTGCTTTCAAAAATCACAGTCTACACAGATCACTCTGCTATTAAACACCTGTTGGCAAAGAAAGATGCGAAACCTAGACTGATTAGGTGGATCTTGCTTTTGCAAGAATTTGATTTAGAGATCAGGGATAAGAAAGGTGTTGAAAATGTAGTAGCTGACCATTTGTCTAGATTAGAATGCATTACTGATTATGCACAAAATGAAGTAAAGGATGTAGATGATTGGTTCCCTGATGAAAAAATTTTCGCCATAGAGAGTTCACCATAGTATGCACATTTTGCTAATTTTCTGGTCACAAGCACCCTCCCACATAATCTATATTTCCATCAGAAGAAAAAAATTTTATCGGATGTCAAGCACTATTTTTGGGAGGAACCATTTTTGTTTAAAATATGTGCTGACTCAATGATTCGGAGATGTGTGGCGGAAGGAGAAATGCAAAGCATCCTCAGTCATTGTCATGATCGTGAGGTAGGTGGCCATAATGGGCCAATCAAAACTGCAGCGAAGGTACTTGAATGTGGGTTCTATTGGCCCAACCTTTTTAAGGATGCACGCCTGTATGTTTTAGCTTGTGATAGATGTCAGCGGACAGGTAATATCTCTAACCGAAATGAAATGCCTATGAATAATATCATTGAGTGTGAGATATTCGATGTTTGGGGAATCGACTTTATGGGACCATTTCCACCTTCTTTGACAAAAAAATACATTTTGGTCGCAGTCGATTATGTTTCAAAATGGGTAGAGGCTGAAGCTTTTTCAACAAATGATGCACAGGTTGTACTAAAATTTTTGAAGAAAAATATTTTTAATCGGTCAAAAACTTGATCGAGCAAATACTACCACGAAAAATCAACGTAAATATATCTATCAATTAAGCTCGAATAAATCGCAAGTGCACGATTCAAGTTATAATATCATATACTGAGTACGAGTATCGTCCTCAGGGACTAACGAAAATAATTTGTCTTTTCAATTTTTAACTACACAAAGTATCGAAAAAGTGATTTGTGAATTAAATAACATCTAAAATTAAAGCTCAATATAAATTAACTTAAATTTCACAACCAAGCCAACAAATCTCAGAGTGAAGAATAACAATTCAAAATGATTTTGTTGGAATTTCGGTTCACCTTTTTCCTAATTGAACTGGACGATTGTAACTTAATTTATTTTTATAAATTTAACAGAAGTTCCTATAACATTGACACTCTCTCTCGAGGTGATGCCAAACTAATCAAATCAGTGAAATAATTAAATCTCTCAAATTATTTATCACGACTGATTGCTTTGCGTTCTATGAATTCTACAACTTTCAACCTGGTGGTCTATGGCTATCAACATGTACTAAATACCATATCTCTATGCATATTTTAAGTCCATGGATTATATCATTCGTCCTAATTATAAACCTATCTCTCGACAGCAATTCATAATTTACGAATCTATGTTAAGGGTAGCTAATCATCAACATAGAAAGAAAAACATGATAAAATCAATTATAAACATAAATCAATTCCCAATACGTCCGGTGATTCAATCACACTACAGTGTTTCGGGATTAGGATCCCCTCGATTCCAACAAAATAATAGTTTAGCTACTAGAATTCATTACAAAAATTCAATCTCCAAGATTTTCAACATAAAAATTAAGAAGAAGAAGAAAAGGAAAAACTCCCAACGGAGAAGAGAAATCTCAAGCGTTCAGCCGCCGGTAGTCTTCTGATATGCGTCCCGTGTAACCCTCAAAAACTAAAGAAATAATTGTATTTATAGTTTCCCAGAATCCTCTCCGAAATAAACTCTCAAAATAATAAAAAAAATAAAAACTGTGCGCCGCGCCCGAGCGGTAGAAATTGGCCGCTCGGGCGCCTCGAAACTCCTTGCGCTACTGTTTCAAAAATACGTGACCGCGCCCGCGCGGTAGAATATGGCCGCTCGGGCGCCTCGAAATTCCTTGCGCTACTATTTTTCTCAACCGTGTATGCGCCCGCGCGCCCTTCTTCTTTTCCAGAATTTTGCCTTTTTTCTTGTTCTATCTGCATGGCCTCTACTGTGCATCACCTTCCCACCAAGTATCGGAATGGATGCAACATCAGGAGCACTGCCAAGAGGTAAACGCCGCCTACAATGAATCCACCCATGCCATGATGCGAGGACTGCTCGCCAATGCTGGGATGGACCCGGCCGTTTATCCTGCACCACCGCCATATCCTCCACCGTTCCAGTTCCAATATGCTCCACCGGTTTGGGATCTGCCCGAAGACATGGATGAGGAGGAATCTGATTAGAACCAGGGGAGTTTTTAGTGTTTTTTTGTTTTTATTTTCTTTTACTTTGTTTTAGTTTTGGTGGTGTTAAGTAGCATTGGGGACAATGCTTGTCTTTCGTTTGGGGAGGGTGTGTGCCTTTTGTGTTTTCAGTTTTGTTTTTCGTGTTTTCTTTGTTTGTTTGAGTCGTTTGTAATGTGGTTGCACGTGTTGTGAATGAAAATCAGAAAAGCCAATGAAAAAAAAAAAAAAAAATTTGGGTTCACCGTTTGTTTTTGCTTAAGTCCATGACTATCTTCTTTGTTTGACAAATCGTGTTGAACTAGTATAACCAAGTCGATGAATAGGTCTCAAAACATTCTGTGAGGTACACTTGAATCTGTATTTGAAACACACAAACTTGGATATGATTGAGGCAATTTTTTTGATCTGTGGGCTAGAAAGAAATCTTTCGTGAACTACCTTTAGATTCCCAATTGAGCCTTCATATTTATATGAGCACGAGAGATGCATAATCTGGATTTTATGTTGGTGTAATCATCGCTTACTACTGATGATTCTCTTTTTTCTGCACTGATTGAAATCTGTATGAGTTAACTGTGAATTGAGATTTGTCTAAAACAAGTTCGAACATCCCTCGAGGCGCAATACGGGCATACTGTGATTTAGGAGTGATATAGGCATTTCTTTCTGAATTTCGTTTGTGCCTTTCAAACTACCCTTGATTTATTTTGTCCCTAGTACCTCATTTGAGCTTAATAGAAAACGAATGGCACGCGTGAAAACGTGTGGAAAACCCCCATTCGACATTTTTTCAAGAACCTACAATTACTACCCATAGCTTAAACACTCATTCCTACCTTGTTGGGAGTAAATTGATTGTAGATCATTGATGTGTATGCTCCTACTGAAAAGTTGAGAAACGAATGGTGTGTTGAGTGTTGTTCAAAAATCAAAAGGGGGTAGAAAGAAAAAAAAAAAAAAAAAAAAAGAAGGGATATGTTTAAAAATATGAAAATATTGAAAAACAATGGGGAAAAAGAAAGAGAAGAATGTTGGCAAAAGGCAAGTGAAAGAAAAGAAAAATTTGGAAATCAATGAATGAGAAGAAGTGCAAATTTGTAATTGGAAAAGAGTAGTCTGTATAGAATGATCATTTATTTACTCCCTCTTTGAATTCTTGTCCTTCATTTGGAGCCATTAGCCTAGCCTAACATTATAAGCCGAATGAGACCTATTGACCGAGTTACAGTTGCCTAATATACTAGTGGAGAGGGGTTGTGAGAATTTTGCCTATGGACTGTTGATAGACACAGTTAATGAATGTGGATTATTGATCAAAAATATGCACACACTATTTTTCATTGAGTTATACCAGTCATGAGTGTGTGTATTATTGAATGTTTCAAAATTTTGATCCTGATATACCCGAAAAAGTCCTCATGATTCTAGAATGTGTGAATTGAATTTAGAGTAGAGTATTCCAAAATACGGAGTTGCGAGATTTTGAAGTTTGCAAGGTTTGCTAGTTGGTGTTACATTTTCAAAATGTCAGCATGTTGATTGATTGGATTGTTTATTTTGTGGAAAATTTTCTGAGGCTTAAGAAGATTGATTTCACTTCCTTGTTTCGTCGTTTTGTTGTGTCTGCATGTTAGTTTATCTCCTATTTTGCTCGAGGGCGAGCAAAAGGTTAGTTTGGGGAGGTTGATAGGAGTCGTTTTTATGTGTTTTTATTGTTTGTTTTGTGTTTGTTTTGCTTTCGTTTCGTTTACTTATTGTCCGTTCTTTTCCATTCTTGTTCTTTTTATTGTTTTATTATGTTCGTATTCACTCCTCTGGTTTATCTATTTTTATGGCCGGAAATCACCAAGAAATGCCGATACTTGGTGGGAAGGTGATGCACAGTAGAGGCCATGCAGATAGAACAAGAAGAAAGGAAAAATTATGGAAAAGAAGAAGGGCGCGCGGGCGGCCATATTCTACCGCGCGGGCGCATACACGGTTGAGAAAAACAGTAGCGCAAGGAATTTCGAGGCGCCCGAGCGGACATATTCTACCGCGCGGGCGCGGTCACGTATTTTTGAAATAGTAGCGCAAGGAGTTTCGAGGCGCCCGAGCGGCCAATTTCTACCGCTCGGGCGCGGCGCACAGTTTTTATTTTTTTTATTATTTTGAGAGTTTATTTCGGAGAGGATTCTGGGAAACTATAAATACAATTATTTCTTTAGTTTTTGAGGGTTACACGGGACGCATATCAGAAGACTACCGGCGGCTGAACGCTTGAGATTTCTCTTCTCCGTTGGGAGTTTTTCCTTTTCTTCTTCTTCTTAATTTTTATGTTGAAAATCTTGGAGATTGAATTTTTGTAATGAATTCTAGTAGCTAAACTATTATTTTGTTGGAATCGAGGGGATCCTAATCCCGAAACACTGTAGTGTGATTGAATCACCGGACGTATTGGGAATTGATTTATGTTTATAATTGATTTTATCATATTTTTCTTTCTATGTTGATGATTAGCTACCCTTAACATAGATTCGTAAATTATGAATTGCTGTCGAGAGATAGGTTTATAATTAGGACGAATGATATAATCCATGGACTTAAAATATGCATAGAGATATGGTATTTAGTACATGTTGATAGCCATAGACCACCAGGTTGAAAGTTGTAGAATTCATAGAACGCAAAGCAATCAGTCGTGATAAATAATTAGAGAGATTTAATTATTTCACTGATTTGATTAGTTTGGCATCACCTCGAGAGAGAGTGTCAATGCTATAGGAACTTCTGTTAAATTTATAAAAATAAATTAAGTTACAATCGTCCAGTTCAATTAGGGAAAAGGTGAACCGAAATTCCAACAAAATCATTTTAAATTGTTATTCTTCACTCTGAGATTTGTTGTCTTGGCTGAGTTTTAATTTTAGATGTTAGTTAATTCACAAATCACTTTTTCGATACTTTGTGTAGTTAAAAATTGAAAAGACAAATTATTTTCGTTAGTCCCTGAGGACGATACTCGTACTCAGTATATTATATTATAACTTGAATCGTGCACTTGCGATTTATTCAAGCTTAATTGATAGTTATATTTACGTTGATTTTTCGTGGTAATATTTGCTCGATCAAAAATCATATAAGATTTCAGTCTTGCAATTTTCGAATTTCAGCCTATATTATTCAAGGGGATTTTCGAAATCCTCTGTCCCTTTTGGAGAAAAATTCGGGTTGTGTTTTTGTGAAAAATTACAATCTGAATTAACAGATCATATCTGTTTATTCTCTACGCAAACTTCTGATTGATTTCTAGTGCAGTCAATCAGAGGGTTTTGTTTTCTATTCGTGGACCTAATTGAAGAAACGCTCGTTCATCAGTTCCGGGGATATACAACAAGAGCAGATTAAATTCTGTTGGTGTCCATAATCTCGCTTCGAGATTTCAAGGTAAAATATTTAATAGTGATTATTTGTTTTACTTACACTAATTTAATCGTAAAAGTTTTGATACCCATATATGGAATCGTTCCATATTAATAAAATAAATTTTTAAACTTCCGCTGCACCGGGTATCAATTCTAATTGATCTGAACACGTTTTCCAACATGTCCTTCCTGTCCAAAATTCAGAGTGGTTTCTCCACGTAGGACAAATCAGGCTCCAATTGAACCTCCATTAGATGTAGAATATGGGACTCATCTGCCAAGTACTGACGTAGTAGCGATACGTGAAACATGTTATGAATACTGTTGAGATATGGCAGTAACGCCAAACGACAAGAAACATCCCCGACCTTCTCCAAGATTTCAAACGGGCCAATGAATCTTGGTGCTAACTTTCCTTTGAGACCAAACCTCATCACCTTTTGGAAAGGTGAAACCCATAAAAAGACATGTTCTCCTGCCTAAAAGTGTAAAGGCCTGCGCTTGGTGTTGGCATAGCTGGCCTGCCTATCCTGAGCAATCTTGATCCGCTTCCTGATCAGCTCTGTTTTATCCACCATTTACTGAACCAACTTTGTTCCCTCAACTTGTCTCTCCCCTACCTCATCCCAGAATAAGGGTGTTCGGCAACGGCAACCGTAAAGAGCTTCAAACGGTGCCATGTCAATACTGCGATGGTGACTATTGTTATACGCACACTCTATCATCGGCAAGTGATCCTGCCATGATAATCCAAAATCCATCATGAAAGACCACAACATATACTCTGATGTCCAAATGTTCCTTTCGGATTGACCGTCAGTATCTGGATGATACATTGTGCTGAGACTCAAAGTAGTACCCAAAGTTCGCTGGAAGCTACCCCAAAAACACGAGGTGAACCTAGGATCTCTATCACTGACAATACTCAGGGGCACTCCATGCAGACGAACTATTTCCTGAATGTACAATCTTTCCATGCGATCAAAATTGAACTTGCAATTGTATGGAAGGAAATGAGCAGATTTGGACAATCTGTCCACCATAACCCATATAGAATCACACTGTTTGGAGGTCATTGGCAAGTGGTTGACAAAATCCATCATCACATGTTCCCACTTCCATTCCGAAATCTCCAAACTATGCATCAGACCACCTAGCCGTTGATGTTCTGCCTTAACCTGCTGGCAAACAAGGCAAACAAGGCAACGAGAGACAAACTGATACACAATGTGATTTATACCTTTCCACCAAAATCTGGTACGTAGATCCTTATACATCTTAGCACTGCCTAGGTGCACGGCAAATCTACTACAATGTGCCTGAGACAAAACTTCCTCTAGCAAGGATGAGTCATCAGGTACCACAACCCTGCCAGACAAGCACAATAATCCATCTGTCTGAAAATGAAAACCATATGTGTTGTTACCCTGATCAAATCTTGCTAATTTCTGCGTCTTCGAATCAGAAAACTGCACTTCTCGAATTCGAGCAAACAAAGATGGCTCGGCTAGTACTGAGGAAACTCGGATCCCCTGTTGTCCCTTCTTATGTCAAAACATAAATCCTGAAGAACAACATTCTTGAATGGTGCTAGCCCTTGCGCTAATGCGGAGAGCACTGACACTCACCTGCCGGCTAAGTGCGTCCGCCTTTAGGTTAGAAGTACCGGGATGATATTTAATCTCACAATCATAGTCTTTGAGAAGATCTAACCATCGACGCTGTCTCATGTTCAGCTCCGCCTACGTGAACAAGTATTTCAAACTTTTGTGGTCCGAAGTGATCTCGAATCTCTCGCCATACAAGTAATGACACCAAATCTTCAGTGCAAACACGATTGCTGCAAGCTCAAAGTCATGCACTAGGTAGTTCCCTTCGTGGGTCTTCAATTGTCTAGAAGCATAGACAATTACATGCTCATTCTGTGTCAACACACAGCCTAACCCTTGATGAGATGCATCAGAGAAAACCACATAACCCCCAGACCCTGATGGCAATGCAAGAACAGGTGCAATAGTCAGTCGGCCCTTCAACTCATCGAAGCTCTGCTCGCACTCGCTTGACCACACAAAAGGAACATCTTTCCTAGTCAGCTGTGTCAATGGTCTAGCAATTCGCGAGAAATTCTCGATAAATCGTCGATAGTACCCTGCCAATTCCAAAAAAACTACAAATTTCTGAATTTGTAGTCGGACGGGACCAATTCAAAATAGCTTCAGTATTACTCGGATCGACCGATACTCCTTCTCGAGAGATAACATGACCAATAAATACCACTCGGTCAATCCAAAACTCACACTTGCTAAACTTGGCATACAACTGTTTCTCACGGAGAATATACAGTACAAGTCTCAAGTGTTGCGCATGTTCATCAACACTGCGCGAGTAGACTAAAATGTCGTCAATGAAGACAACGACAAACTTGTCTAGATAATCGCGGAATACCCTGTTCATCAAATCCACGAACACCACAGGCGCATTCGTTAGCCCAAAAGGCATCACTAAAAACTCATAGTGACCATATCGGGTACGAAATGTTGTCTTCGAGATATCCACATCTCGAACACGCAACTGATGATAACCTGACCACAAATCAATCTTGGAGTACACGGCGGTACCCTGAAGCTGATCGAACAAATCATCAATCCGTGGCAAAGGATATTTGTTCTTAACTGTCGCACGGTTCAGCTGTCGTTAGTCTATACTGAGGCGCATAGAACCATCTTTCTTTTTGACAAAAAGAACTGGCGCTCCCCAAGGTGACACGCTTGGTCGGATATATCCCTTATCCAACAAATATTGCAACTGTTGTTGCATCTCTCTCATCTCTGCTGGTGCTAGTCGATAAGGCGCTTGAGAAATCGGAGCCATCCCTGGTACAAGTTCAATCCCGAACTCAACCTCTTGGATATAAGGAAATCCAGGAATATCTTCTGGAAAGACGTCTGGGTATTCACAAACTATGGGTAACTCCTCTAAAGACCTACTACCTATGGATTTATCAACCACATGGATAAGGTAGCCTTCCCCACCCGCCTCTAAAGCCTGTCCGGCCCACAAAGCTGAGACCAGAGGCATAAGGGGTCGAGCTCCCTCGCCATAGAAGAACCAACTATCTCCCCAACCGGACAAAACTGAACAATATTCTGATAACAATCCACCGTAGCTCTATAAGAGGTCAAGATATCAATACCCAAAATTCAATCGAAGTCCTCCATCGCTAGAATCATAAGGTTTGCTAACAACTCAGAGCCTTCAAACTCTAATGTACATCCCAAGACTAAACGATTGGCAAAAGATGAATGACCAGTCAGAGTAGACACAAATAACACTACGTCTGAAGGCATGCACGACAACCTATAGTGTTTAACAAATTTTGCTGAAATAAATGAATGCAATGCACCAGTGTCTATGAGAAAAAATGCAGGAATGTCACATAAAAAAATGTACCTGCTATACCGTCCTCATTCTCCTACTGAATCTGATCCTGACTCAGCGCAAACACCTTTCCTAGAACATGAGGTCTCAGAAGAAGAATAAGACACACCTTGTTTCTTCAATGATTGAGTCCTCAGACCCAATGAGATAGCTGGTCTGGAAGAAGAGAGAAAGGACCTGTTACGCTGAATGTTGTCCTCCTCCTGATGACATCGGCTCACCAGACCCTCATAGGTCATACGTCACCAACCGCAACACGATAATGAATCTCCGGATTGAGACCTTGGAGGAACAGACTATACTTCATCTCGGAACTGGAAGAGATCTTTGGGAAATACAGCAGTAGATCGAAAAACTTCTGCTGATAGTCATCGATAGACATCGTGCCTTGACGTAAACTCAGCAACTCACTGGATTTCGCCTGTCGGATCGCAGGAGGAAAATAAAACCTCTGAAAAGTTGTACGGAATTCTGCCCAATTAGCGGTGCCTCGCGTGGCCACGAAGGGCGCATATGTGGAATTCCACAACTTCCGTGCACGACCCTCTACAAGAAAATCAAGAGTCTCCATATTTTGTTCTTTAGTACACCCAAATTCACGGAAGCAATTCTCCATACGTTGAAACCAAATCTCAGCATCCTCCAGAGATTCTCTCCCAACTAGTGGCTTAGGACCCATATGCAAAAATTTATGCATACTGAACTGACGTCAATCATCGCGATGATGCCGACGACCTCGATGGCGCTCATGATCTCCACTATCCCAGCGTCCACTTCCGCTACCTTGACTCTCGTCATAGCATGCCATCTGGTAAAAGGTAATAAGAATTATTCCCAAAAATGATTTTCTAAATCCCAAATTCAATGCATGATCTGATACCAATAAATGTAGTGACCCAACCCGAAATCACTAATTAATCAAAGATTAATCATGCAAAAAATACTTAAATAAAATTCACAATAATCCTGCGGAAACTTAATCCAAAAGATACAACATACACCGGCAGAACAACCGGGAAAAATAGGATGTTATACAACCAAATCAAATGGAAAGCACTAAAAGTACGCCTTAACAACCTGAAATGGGAAATAGGGTCACCACGCGACCACTGCAGCTCAACGACCACTGCTTCCGGGCCGCCCAACCTAAGTCCTACCCCATCGAATAGGGTGTCCAACACAAAACACTTGGACGTGAGCATAACTCTCAACACAGAAGTACAAATATACATATATCATGCATGCATATGCAGTATGAAGGGTACTGGAAAACCTATCTAGGAAAACTGCTCAGTACAAGGCGCCATGGTATGTAACACGCTAAGCCATCGCATCAGGAGGTGGCTCCCATACCATGAACCCGGGGATATAACCAGTTCCAATTCCACGGAAAACCATCCACTAAAATACGGGGCTGAGCGACCCCAACTACCGGCTACGCAAAACAAGGCATAAAGCTCAATGTGTACATGCATGCTGCATAATATCAATGCACATAATAATGTCACATAAAACATGCAAACAGAATACATGTATATTCAACCTAGTATCTCGGATAATACACCCGTACCTCTAAGAAGAACCCCGGGCACCCTAGCAACCTAGCAGTCCAGGCACTCACAGTCCAAGCCTATAATCAATAATTATCATATCACTTACAATTACCTAAAAGCCTTAACTAAGCTATCTCATACTCCCTAATCTCTTTAGGGATCCAAATTTATACCTGCGTCTGTAGTCAGCCCTTTGATGACGATCGCCTCAAAACTTAGGTATAGCTCCGCCGTTGCCTCTGATGCGCTCCGCCACTTTCGGCTTCCCAATACGACGCTTAGAAACCCCTAAAATTGCCTAAAAGGATCCTAGAATGAGAGAGTGGACTTGGAAGTTGCAATTGAATCTGAGCCCACGGCCCTCTATTTATAGACAGGGATCGGAGCATCCGATCCTGAGTTCGGAGCCTCCGATCCTGATCGGAGTGTCTGATCCATGCATCCAAACTCCCTCAGCCATACACGTGTCTAGCTTCTAGAGGACGCCTTCCGACACTCATTCGGAGCCTCCGATCCACCTTCGGAGCATCCAAAGTCCCTTAAGTGACGTCATGCATGAAGAATTATTTTCGGACAGCTGGCCATGCAATATCGGAGCCTCCGATTTGATTTCGGAGCCTCCTATCTGAATTCGGAGCCCCCGAACTCATCAGAGCTTCCGATCTTAGCTCTTGGCTCCGATCCTGGTTCGGACCCTCCGAACCCTCCGAGGACTCGGAACCTTCCCGGCTATTTTGAATTCATCAGACTCGTTACGAAATCCCTTAATCGTGTTTTAGCCAGTTAATCATTATTATACACTTGATTAACTTATATTGGAGACGGGTTACTACAGTGAGCTTGAGACAAGATCTCTTCTCGCAAAGATGATTCATCGAGGAATATTACTCGGCCAGATAGACACAACAAACCATCTGCCTGAAGATGAAAACCAGAAGTGCTATTGCCTTGAGTCAACAGGGTTAACCTCAGAATCTTCGGATCTGAAAGCTGAGCTTCCCTGATCTTCGAGTTCAACGTTGGTTCTGTAAGTACAGAATATACTCGAATCCCCTGCTGTTCCTTCTTGTGACGGAAAGTAAAACCCAAGGAACAACAATCCTGCACTGGTAGCGCTTAGTCGTGTCGCGCCCAAATTAACCCAAATCATATTAAACAATTAAACATGTAGTAGCGAGGGTAAGGATCGTTCCCACGAGAAAAGTGAAATTTATTTGTGTTCTTAAAAATACTAGAATAAAATTAAAAAGGGTTTTTGGAATTTAAATAAACTACTAATAAATTAAAAGCAAATTAAAATAATTAAAAACAAGCCTTGGTATCGGTCGACTACACCCTTGAAATTATTCATTCGGTCATCGATTCTCTAAAAATAATTAATTTATATTGAATATTCACCATTGAAAATTTAATTCCTGTTCCACCTTAATCTTAGTTAATTAGACACCAGCGTTCTAGATTAACCCTTACCAATAAATCAACCAAAATTCCAGCGATCTAGATTTAAATCTAAGGTAGCATTCAAATGAGTGAAACTAATGAAGCTAGACAACACAAACACCAGCAATTGTATTTAGCCTAGTCAATTGTTGTTCCTACGATTTAACAAATTCAACAGCAGAAAATATTAAACGCAGTTGCTTCACAAATTAGATGAATCAAACAATTACGGATTTGAATTCTAATTTAGCGATAGATTGTATAGCAAATCACAGGCCTGCATAAAATAATCCATAACAACTTTTGATACGCAATTAAAATCAAACACTAAAAATAAAAATCTCACAAATTGAATAAAATCAAGGGTTTGTCTTCCTCAACCAAGTACAAAAACTAGAAAGATAAAAATCTAAGAACATAGAAGATAGAACCTAGCCGCCAGATGTTTTCTTGCGTGTTCAGCCGTCCAGAAGATTGATAATCCTCCCAAAAAACGAGATCAAAACCCTTAAATATTACTAGAGTCCTAAAGAAATAAGTTTCCTAACTTAAAAGGATTTCTCGGAAAAGTCGGTGCGCTCGATCCTGTGAGTTGGTAGGATCGAGCGCCAAGAAAATGGTGAACCTACTGCCTGCGTCTCTCATGGGCGCGCTCGATCGCACGAGTTGGTAGGATCGAGAGCGCAAAAATATCCAACTTACTGTTTGCAAATTCTTTCTTGCGCTCGATCCTGTGAGTTGGTAGGATTGAGCACGAATTTTTTCCAGCGAGCAACAATTTTGAAAAATTCATATCTGAAGATCTAGCCGTCGGATTGAGCTGAAATTTGGATAGCTGCTTCAAAACATCTTGAAATTTATTCTGAACGGTAGAGATTGGATTGGACTTCTCTAAAATTAAATATAATTTTCTGATCATTGCTGCTTTATAATTCTTCTCTTATCTCGGCTCTTTCTTCCATCTTTAGTTCTATTTCTTCTTTTTTTCTATATCAAATCACATACAATGATTTGGAACTATAACATGAATATAATCAATCAAAATTCACCTAATCATCATAATTTAATCCAAGTAAACATAGGAAAATATCGACATATCAAACTCCCCCATACTTAAACCTTTGCTCGTCCTCGAGCAACACAAAATCATAAGCAAAGATAAATACTAAAATCACAGCCTTAGAGAAGTCCCCACATACAAAACAAAATTATGAATACTCTCGATTTTCCATAATACACCATCAGTCAAGCATGAACGTGTGTGTGTGTGTGTCATGTTATTCCAGCTACATGCAACTTCAAAAGAGTCAGTTTTAATACTGTTCGCCGACCTAAAACAATTCAGTGTAAATATCACTGTCAAGTGCCCTTTCCTCCCAAAAATCTTCTAACAAAAACACAACTCTATTGAGATAAAATTACGCACCTCCGGATTTTTCACCCGGTATTGCTTTAGCCCCAATAATTACCCGCAAACTTAGCTATAACTAAGACAGGATTAGAATTTCAATCCCCTCGTCTATAGCCCGGATGGAGCATCAACCCCATTTAATCCGCATACTTAGCCTTGAATTTAATCTTTTAGGATTAGGATTTCAATCCTTTCAAGGCCCGGATGGAGTTGTAAAATTTTTTTTTTAGGTGCGCCCAAGATCATTTATGCCAAGTCAAAAAAATCATCAGGGTTCAAAACACACTATCAGGCTTCACAAACACCTATTTTCGTGCAATGGTCCAACAGACACAAACATCATCTAATACATCGCTAGAGTTCACTGGTCAAACACGTGTGTTTAAAATTATTCACTACTCAACCTCAAGTTTTTCATATCCAATCAAGAGCAAATTTTTATCAAAAATAATTTTACAAAACTTCATCATCATAGACTAGTAAATTTCAACAGTTATATTCATTGCTAACTATAAGCTCTAAATTTTTTTCAAAAATACGTCTAAATGCTCTAACTGACTGGCAAAGTCCTCTCCCTCATACTTAGAATCTTAAATTGTCCCCAATGTAAGTAAAAATGCAAAATAAAAACAAAAACTAAAGAAAAACAAATAAAATATATGGAAAAAAAATACTCCCCTTGGGTTGCCTCTCAAGCAACGATTTATTTTCAGTCTTCAGCTTGACCCTCAGAAGCACTCCTCAAAGAGCGACTGACACCCAAAATAAGTGTCATATGACACCACAAATGGGTCTTTGTTCCATGTGCCCTCAAGCTTTGTAGTGACCCTGCATGGAATCACCTACTAACTGGCAACTAATAGCATGCATTAAACTTAATACAGCAAAATACTTAATAGAGTAAAACGTGCGGAAACATAATCCATAATTTACGTATCAGCTTAGTAATATAATCCAGACTTAAATCTGTAGTGATACAACCAAATTGAAATCTTAAACAGTAAACATTATACAGCTATATCGAATCCTGCTGTATAATAAAATCCTCAAGGCTCCTGCTCCCTAGTCCTGCCTTGAACTACCAGCTCCGTCCATCCTGTGACCTGCCCCATGGAATAGGGTGTCCAAGATAACAACTAGGACGTGAGCGCTACGCCCAGTACATAGACATGAGTAAACATATGTATATAATGCATGCTACATGATGACTGGTAAAAGATCATCTGAAAAATCATGCTCAGAACCGGCGCCATATGAGTGCTGCCACCGCACGGATCAACCTCTGGGTGCAACCACACTCGTCTAGTACACCAGAGTAGACAGACATAAATGCCCCCGCCGTCGCGGTACCCTCAGTGACAGACTATCGAGTATAGAGCTGAGCGGCTCTATAATCAGGTATAACAAAGAATAGGCTCAACGTGTATATGCACATGACATATGAGTATAGAAAACGGTAAATCATACATCATGCCATATAATAATGCCAAATAAATGCAACATATAAACATGTATACTCGCTGGCAATCTCAGTCAATGTGTACGTACCTCTAGGCTAGTTCAAGTAAAGTAGATCCTAGGTTCCAAGCCTATATTCAAAAGTTCACCGTATCACTACATAAATTCTATAAGCCTTAACTAAGCTAATAAGTACTCCCAAAACTTAAATAGATTCCCGGACCATACCTTCGTCCGTCGATAGCCCTTTGAAGTCGCTAGTCCCGGATGACTATAACCACACCTTGGTTATTCCAGAACCTCTATTATAACCGATAGGGCCCTCAAGTGTATAACTCACACTATATAACTGAAGAAGGAAACTCGGGAATTCGTAATTCAGAAATGAACTCTGAACGGCCTTATTTATAGCCAAATTTCTCGGCTAGGATCGGAACTTCCGATTTCAGGATCGGAGCTTCCGATCCAGCTCATTGCGTGCATGTCTGCCACGCCAGGATCGGAACTTCCGATCTATGATCGGAGCTTCCGATCTGCTCTATGACCGACACTTGTCAAAACTCGCGACTGAATCATCGATCATTTTTGACAGCTGGGGATCGGAACTTCCGTTCCAGGATCGGAGCTTCCGTTCCGATCGGAGCTTACTATCCGGGATCGGAACTTACTATCCGGGATCGGAGCTTACTATCCGGTATCGGAACTTACTATTCGGCCCAAAATGAAAAAGCCCAAATTTTACTTCTGAAGTCCAATAACACTTCGAAATTGGTTAAATACCAACCCTTAATCATGTTTAACATATTATTATCTTAAAATGGTATCTGGGTTACTACATTCTCCCCACCTTTAGATATTTCGTCCGCGAAATAACATCTAAAGATAAATCAAAGATACAATATGAAACATCAAACCATGTCTTATTACAACAACGGTAATTACATCTTATATGGTAATCAAAAATACAAAGCAAACAACTCAGGATATTCTGCTCGCATACGACTCTCAGTTTCCCAAGTTGCTTCTTCAACGCCTCGGCGCTGCCACTGTACCATCACAAGTGGTATAGTCTTGTTCCGAAGAACTTTCTCCTTCCTATCTAGGATACAGATTGGTCGTTCAACAAAAGACAGATCTGGCTCTAGCCGAATATCAGTAGACTGAATCACATGAGATTCATCAGCTATGTACTGTCGAAGCAACGACACATGAAAAACATTGTGTATACTGGAAAGAGATGACGGTAAAGCCAAACGATAAGCAACATCTCCGATCTTCTCCAGTATCTAGAAAGGCCCAATGTAACGAGGAGACAACTTGCCTTTCACACCAAATCTCATCACCTTCCTGAAAGGTGATACTCGCAGAAAAAAATATTCACCAGGCTCAAACTGAAGTGGCCTGCGGCGAATATTCGCATAACTGTCTTGTCTATCTTGAGAAACTTTGATCCTATGCTTGATCAAACCTACCTTGTCTACAATCTGCTGCACCAATTCAGGACCCTCGACTTGCCATTCCCCGACTTCATCCCAGAATAACGGAGTACGACACCGTCGACCATACAATGCCTCGAAAGGTGCCATATCAATACTACGATGATAACTGTTATTGTAGGCAAATTCAATCAAAGGTAACTGATCCTGCCAAGCTAAGCCAAAATCCATGACAGAAGAACGTAGCATATCCTCCAGCGTACGAATAGTGCGCTCTGACTGCCCGTCAGTCTCCGGATGATACGCAGTGCTCAAACTCAGAGTGGTACCCAACGCCTGCTGAAAACTACCCCAAAAACGTGAAGTAAATCGCGGATCTCTATCACTGACGATACTCACTGGAATCCCATGTAATCGCACAATCTCCTAGATATATAAGCGTGCCATGCGATCATAAGAATACTCCCGGTTATAAGGAATGAAATGTGCTGATTTTGTCAAACGGTCAACGACAACCCAGATAGCATCACACTGACGTGAAGTCATAGGCAAGTGGGTAACAAAATCCATAGTCACGTGCTCCCACTTCCATTCGGGAATCTCAAGATTCTGCAGTAATCCACCTGGTCGTCGATGTTCAGCCTTGACCTGTTGACAAACCAAACATCTCGAAACAAATTGATACACACTTCGCTTCATCCCCTTCCACCAGAATCTAGTTCGCAAGTCCTTATACATTTTCATACTTCCAGGATGAACTGATAATCGACTCCTGTGAGCTTGAGATAGAATATCATTCCTGAGCTCCGCAACATTAGGTACAATCACTCTATTGGATAGGCACAATAAACCATCTACCTGAAAATGGAATCCAGATGTATTAACTCCATTGGCTAGACGTGCCAATCGCTGAGTCTTAACATCAGATATCTGAGCATCTCTGATTCGAGAATACAATGCTGGCTCAGATAGAATAGTATACAAACGAACCCCATTCCTCCCTTTCTTGTGCTTGAGCGTAAAACTCAATGAACAGCACTCTTGAATTATATGAGATATTTCATTAGTCTGAAGTGCAGACAGTCTCACCTGCCGACTCAAGGCATCAGCAGTAAGATTAGCAGAACCTGGATGATATTTGATTTCACAATCATAATCCTTCAGGAGATCCATCCAGCGTCTTTGTCGCATATTCAACTCTGCCTGAGTGAATAAATACTTCAAACTCTTGTAATCCGTAAATATCTCAAATTTCTCGCCATAAAGATAATGTCTCCAAATCTTGAGCGCAAATACAATGGCGGCTAACTCGAGATCATGCACTGGATAGTTATTCTCATGTGTCTTCAACTGTCGAGAAGCATAAGCAATAACATGCCCATGCTGTGTCAACACACATCCCAACCCCTGACCAGAGGCATCAGTATAGACAACATAACCTCCTGATCCAGAAGGTAGAGCTAACACAGGTGCAGTAGTAAGACGTCTACGCAGCTCGTGAAATGACTCCTCACAATCCGAGGACCAAATGAAGGCAACATCTTTCCGTGTAAGCTGAGTCAAAGGCCTTGCTAACTGTGCAAAATTCTCGATGAACCGACGGTAATATCCAGCTAGACCCAAGAAACTACGAATCTCAGCAACCGTCGTCGGACGAGACCAGTTCAGCACTGCCTCTATCTTACTAGGATCAACAGATATCCCTTCATTAGAAATCACATGACCGAGAAATACTACCCGATCAAGCCAGAATTCACACTTGCTCAATTTCGCATATAGCTGCTTATCTCGTAACGTCTGTAGAACAATCCTCAAATGTTGTGCATGCTCATCCTTGTCATGAGAATAGACAAGAATATCATCTATGAAGACGATGACAAATCTATCCAGATAATCTCGAAATACCTGATTCATCAGATTCATAAAGACTGCCGGTGCATTCGTCAAACCGAATGGCATAACCAGAAACTCATAATGCCCGTATCTGGTCCTGAAAGCAGTCGTAGATATATCTGAGTCTCGTACCCGCATCTGATGGTATCCAGATCTCAGATCTATCTTCGAATAAACAGAAGTACCCTGTAGTTGATCGAACAGATCATCAATCCGCGGCAAAGGATACTTATTCTTGATGGTGACACGATTCAACTGCCTGTAATCAATACATAATCGCATCGATCCATCTTTTTTCTTGACAAACAAAACAGGTGCTCCCCATGGAGAAACACTCGGACGAATATATCCTTTATCAAGCAGATCCTGTAACTGCTGTTTCAATTCCCTCATCTCTGAAGGTGCCAGACGATAAGGTGCTCGGGATATAGGCGTAGTTCCTGGTACTAGATCAATACCAAATTCAACCTCTCGAACCGGAGGAAAACTAGGAATCTCATCAGGGAATACGTCAGGAAACTCGCTGACAACCGGTAGCTGATCAATACCCGTACTACTCATGGACATATCAACTGCATAGATGAGGTAGCCCTCCCCACCTGACTCCAAGACATGACATGCCTTCAGAGCCGAAACAAGTGGCATCGGAGGTCGCGCACCCTCACCATAAAAGTACCAACTATCACCCTCAACGGGATGAAACTGTACCAGACGCTGATAACAATCCACAGTAGCGTGATACAAAGTCAGCATATCTATTCCCAAGATACAGTCAAAATCTGCCATCGCTAATATCATCAAATTAGCTATTAACACATTACCCTCAAACTCCAGAAGGCAACCCATCACTAGACGCTTAGTTACTATCTCTTGCTCCAACGGAGTAGATACAACTAAATCCATATCTAATGATACATAAGGTAATCTATGTCTCTTAACGAAGCGACTAGAAATAAAGGAATGTGATGCTCCAGTATCAATTAATACAAGTGCAGGAATACCACATAACAAGAAGTTACCTGCCAACATGCGATCGCTTCCCTCAGTAGCCTGCTCCTGAGACAGAGCAAACACCTGCCCTTGAGTCTGGGGACGATAAACAGAAGAACTCTGTGGTGCTAGCTGCTGACGTGGAACAATAGAAGCCTGAGATCCAACCTGTGATCTCGATCCACTAGCAGAACCCATGCGCTGAGGACAATCTCTCCGCAAATGTCCCTGCTGACCACAAATATAACAAGCACCAGTAGCTCTCCGACATGAAGCTGCAGGATGCTTCCCTCCACAATGGCTACAAAACTCCTCCTTCTTCTTCTTCTTCCCAAAACGGAACATACCTCGTGAACCACGAGATCCAGATGAAGTAGTAGGAGTAGAAGAAGACGTAGGTCCAGATTGTACAACAGATTGAGCTCGAGGCTCAAAAGATCCACTAGGCTGTGCTGGCATCATAAATTGTGCACGCCTGTTGCTAGTCTCCACAAGATGGCAACGGTTCACCAAAGTCTCAAAAGATACCGGGTCATCACAGACGACAACCTGAGAGTAGATATCTTGGTTCAAACCTTGTAAAAAGATATCGTACTTCGATGCATCACTCTCATTAATATGAGGACTGAAAGGTAGCAGATCAAGAAATCATTGCTGATATTGATCAATAGTCATTGATCCTTGCCTCAGAGTAAGCAACTCCATAGATTGTGCTTGGCGAACAGCCGGAGGAAAATACAATTTCTGGAACTCCCGACAGAAATCCCCCCAAGTCACATGTCCTCTCTCAGTACGTGCCTGAGCAGCTTTGGCATCCCACCAAAAACGTGCTCTATCCTCTAGAACGAATTCTAGAACTTCCAATTTCTGATCCTCAGTACAATCGAAAGCACGAAAAGTACTCTCGAGTTTAGACATCCAACTCCTCGCCTGTTCAGGATTCTCGCCTCCCACCAAGGGTTTCGGTCCTACTTGCATGAACTTATTGATAGAGTAGCGACGTCTACCCTCATGATGAAGATGTTGATCATCATGATGGCGGTGATGACGATGATGATGACCACCTCCCTGGCCAACACTACCGTGACTCTCGTCAGCCATATCCTGAAAAGAATTGCACATTAAAACCCCAAATGCGCAAGAATTACTCAAGACTAAACTAAATCCCAAGTACTAATCCCAAAATCTATGCATGCTCTGATACCAAAAATGTAGTGACCCTGCATGGAATCACCTACTAACTGGCAACTAATAGCATGCATTAAACTTAATACAGCAAAATACTTAACAGAGTAAAACGTGCGGAAACATAATCCATAATTTACGTATCAGCTTAGTAATATAATCCAGACTTAAATCTGTAGTGATACAACCAAATTGAAATCTTAAACAGTAAACATTATACAGCTATATCGAATCCTGCTGTATAATAAAATCCTCAAGGCTCCTGCTCCCTAGTCCTGCCTTGAACTACCAGCTCCGTCCATCCTGTGACCTGCCCCATGGAATAGGGTGTCCAAGATAACAACTAGGACGTGAGCGCTACGCCCAGTACATAGACATGAGTAAACATATGTATATAATGCATGCTACATGATGACTGGTAAAAGATCATCTGAAAAATCATGCTCAGAACCGGCGCCATATGAGTGCTGCCACCGCACGGATCAACCTCTGGGTGCAACCACACTCGTCTAGTACACCAGAGTAGACAGACATAAATGCCCCCGCCGTCGCGGTACCCTCAGTGACAGACTATCGAGTATAGAGCTGAGCGGCTCTATAATCAGGTATAACAAAGAATAGGCTCAACGTGTATATGCACATGACATATGAGTATAGAAAACGGTAAATCATACATCATGCCATATAATAATGCCAAATAAATGCAACATATAAACATGTATACTCGCTGGCAATCTCAGTCAATGTGTACGTACCTCTAGGCTAGTTCAAGTAAAGTAGATCCTAGGTTCCAAGCCTATATTCAAAAGTTCACCGTATCACTACATAAATTCTATAAGCCTTAACTAAGCTAATAAGTACTCCCAAAACTTAAATAGATTCCCGGACCATACCTTCGTCCGTCGATAGCCCTTTGAAGTCGCTAGTCCCGGATGACTATAACCACAACTTGGTTATTCCAGAACCTCTATTATAACCGATAGGGCCCTCAAGTGTATAACTCACACTATATAACTGAAGAAGGAAACTCGGGAATTCGTAATTCAGAAATGAACTCTGAACGGCCCTATTTATAGCCAAATTTCTCGGCTAGGACCGGAACTTCCGATTTCAGGATCGGAGCTTCCGATCCAGCTCATTGCGTGCATGTCTGCCATGCCAGGATCGGAACTTCCGATCTATGATCGGAGCTTCCGATCTGCTCTATGACCGACACTTGTCAAAACTCGCGACTGAGTCATCGATCATTTTTGACAGCTGGGGATCGGAACTTCCGTTCCAGGATCGGAGCTTCCGTTCCGATCGGAGCTTACTATCCGGGATCGGAACTTACTATCCGGGATCGGAGCTTACTATCCGGGATCGGAACTTACTATCCGGCCCAAAATGAAAAAGCCCAAATTTTACTTCTGAAGTCCAATAACACTCCGAAATTGGTTAAATACCAACCCTTAATCATGTTTAACATATTATTATCTTAAAATGGTATCTGGGTTACTACAAGCTTGGCTAGATTTATACAGTTCAAGCTCGTCACCTCAACAACACTCCAAAGTAGCTGGTAAACATGGGAAGAGAACATCTCCGTTGGCTCTCGGATGCCAACATCTTTTGAAACTGGTATTGATGGAAGGCCAGGTTCTTGGGGATGTGTGTATGATAATACTATTGAGGAGCTCATATCAATAGACTCTTGAACTCCGTCATCCTCAAACTCAAGTGGTAACATATTTCCATCATAAGAAATTTATTCCAGAACATCTTCCGACTGAGGTCCAATAAGAAGAGAAGACTCAAGAAACTCTAAATCTTCAGCAGGAATTAATTCGCACTCCCAATCCTGGTTCTCTGAGTGATCATCGAACCAAATTGGGTTGGTCACTGCTTGAGTATCGTTCTTCACTTCTTGTTATTGGTGTTCCTGAGTAATTGATCTCTTGATATTCTCCATGTGCTCCACAAAGTGACATCTAGAATATTTTAGATCTTCTACAGTTTCCACAGTCGATGCCACAAGCTTGCTCATGATATCTTCCAGCGGATGTAAGATCAACTGCGAACAACTTTCCTCCTCCTTTTGAAGCTCGAATGGTTGGTCTGTAAAATCCTGGTATTGAGATTGCGAATACCGGTAATAGTCAAACTCTACCATATCATCCAACAGTTGTCTCATGGTATCCTCATCTCAGCAAAATATTGAAATATCGGTTGTGAAAGCTCCATCAACTATCCATCTTCTTGTCACTGCATCCAAACCATCAAGAAAATTTGTAAGGAGAGAATAGTTAGAAAACTCATGATACCGGAAGATGGTTTCCAAATCTTTGAATCTCTTCCATGATGCGTAGAATGACTCTTCGTGTTGCTGGGTAAAACTTGTGAATACTTGTCGATTTAACATCTCGAAGTATTACACCGCAAGAATCCCCCTTCGCCTATGCAAAATTCTTTCTATCTCTGGGTCATATGAAAATTCTTCTTCTTCCAAAGATTCACCTGCACGCACGAACAAACCAGAGTATCACTAAGAGGAATAACTAAATAAACATGTAGTAGCGAGAGTAGGGATCGTTTTCACGAGGAAAGTGAAATTTATTTGTGTTCTTAAAAATACTAGAATAAAATAAAAGGGTTTTTGGAATTTAAATAAACTACTAATAAATTAAAAAAATTAAAATAATTAAAAACAAGCCTTGGTATCGGTCGACTACACCCTTGAAATTATTCATTCGGTCATCGATTCTCTAAAAATAATTAATTTATATTGAATATTCACCATTGAAAATTTAATTCATGTTCCACCTTAATCTTAGTTAATTAGACACCAGGGTTCTACATTAACCCTTACCAATAAATCAACCCAAATTCCAGCGATCTAGATTTAAATCTAAGGTAGCATTCAAATGAGTGAAACTGATGAAGCTAGACAACACAAACACTAGTGGTTGTATTTAGCCTAGTCAATTGTTGTTCCTACGATTTAACAAATTCAATAGCCGAAAATATTAAGCGCAGTTGCTTCACAAATTAGATGAATCAAACAATTATGGATTTGAATTCTAAATTGGCGATAGATTGTATAGCGAAATCACAGGCCTATAATCTCACATACAAGCATAAAATAATCCAGGACAACTTTTGATACGCAATTAAAATCAAACACTGAAAATCAAAATCTCACAAATTGAATAAAATCAAGGGCTTGTCTTCCTCAACCACATACAAAAACTAGAAAGATAAAAATCTAAGAACAGAGAAGATAGAACCTAGCCGCCAGATGTTTTCTTGCGTGTTCATTCCTCAACCACGTACAAAAACTAGAAAGATAAAAATCTAAGAACAGAGAAGATAGAACATAGCCGCCAGATGTTTTCTTGCATGTTCAGCCGTCCAGAAGATTGATAATCCTCCCAAAAAACGAGATCAAAACCCTTAAATATGACTAGAGTCCTAAAGAAATAAGTTTCCTAACTTAAAAGGATTTCTCGAAAAATTCGGTGCGCTCGATCCTGTTAGTTGGTAGGATCGAGCGCCAAGAAAATGGTGAACCTACTGCCTGCGTCTCTCATGGGCGCGCTCGATTGCACGAGTTGGTAGGATCGAGCGCGCAAAAAATATCCAACTTACTGTTTGCAAATTCTTTCTCGCGCTCGATCCTGTGAGTTGGTAGGATCGAGCACGACTTTTTTTCCAGCAAGCAGCGATTTTGAAAAATTCATATTTGGAGATCTAGCTGTCGGATTGAGCTGAAATTTGGACAGCTGCTTCAAAACATCTTGAACTTTATTCTGAAATGTAGAGATTTGATTTGAAATTTTCTAAAATTAAATATGATTTTCTGATCATTGCTACTTTGTAATTCTTCTCTTATCTCGGCTCTTTCTTCCATCTTTAGTTCCATTTCTTCTCTTTTCCTATATCAAATCACATACAATGATTAGGAACTATAACATGAATATAATAAATCAAAATGCACCTAATCATCATAATTTAATCCAAGTAAACATAGAAAAATATCGACATATCATGCACCACTCTAGGAACTGCGCTGGTATGAGGGGAACTTACATAAACTTTTCGACTAAGTGCATCAGCTGATATGTTCGAAGAACCTAGATGGTACTTGATCTCATATTCGTAATATTTCACCAGATACATCAAACGATGCTGCCTCTTGTGATCCAAAAAGATTTCGAACCTCTCATTGTACAAGTAATGTCGCCAAATCTTTAGGGCGAAGACAATGGCTGCTAGCTCTAAATCATGCACGGGATAATTCTCTTCATGAGTTTTCAGCTGTCTAGAGTCATAGGCAATTATGTGCCCATTATGAGTCAGAATGCTACCCAAACCCTGAAGTGATGAATCATTGTAGACAACAAAGCCACCAGATCCTCACGACAATGCTAAAACAGGGGCTGTCATCAAACGACGCCACAATTCACGAAAACTATCCTCACACTCGGTAGACCAAATGAAGAGAGCATATTTCTTCTTCAACGGGTCAATGTTCTAGCTATCTGCGAGAAATTCTCAATAAAGATATCTTTCAATATTACTACTGGATTCGATCTTCGACGGCCGCACAAAAATGTTTCACGGTTTGCTTTATTCTATCGTTCTTTTTGTAACTTTTATTCGTTTTTAAATTTTCTTATCTATTGGTTTGGTTCATCTTTAATGTTGGTTTTATTGGTTTTTTATCTATGTTCCTTTATTTTGTTTTCTAAAGAATTAATTCTCTGTCAAATTTTGTTTCAGTTTTCATTTGTTCGTTTAGGAATTCACTAATTTGCTTGCTTTGTCACTATTCAAAAGCTAGAGACAAATTAGGTCAGAGATTTTAGAAGTCGAGGGCCGATTCGATTTTGATCAGGGACTAAAATGCAATTTTTGGAATTTTCAGGGACTAAAACGCAAATTTGGACTTAAATAGATATTTAAGCATGTATTGACTCTTCTCCTCCACTCCATCTCCCCCATCGCCTTATCCACCATTGAAGCCGCCCCATTTCGTTTTCAAGCTTTGGGATTTTGGTTTTCGATCGATCCGTCCGTTAGAATTTATTTTCGAAGGCAGATTAGCGATCACGGCTGCGAGAGCTTCGTTCTATCGTAAGTTTTTCTACGATCAAGTTCTTTCTAGTTTTTGGATGTTGTTAGAATCGTTCGAGATTCGAGTATGTTGATCTTGGCAGAGTTCTGATCGTTTATTATCTGTCAGTTTTGAAAAAGAGCGACAATTGGAATTGATATGATTTTTGTTGTCAAATTTCGGAATTGGAGCTTTTAGATTTGAAGGATTTGAATTGTTTTGATGATATTGAGATGATTATGAGTTTTTTTGGATTTTTGAATTGCTGTCTGCGTTTCCGGTTTGATCAGAATATAGTCGTTATGCCGTCAGTTTGAGTTTTGGATATTGTTGCGATGTTTTGATCGTATAGAGTTTGATTGAGCTTTTGATGTCGATATTGATCATTTTGACTTATTCTGTTAGATTGAAGTAAAGTCAACAGAGTTGCGAGATAGCAGCTTTGGCTAGTTTGGAAGATTGAAGTCGATTGAAGTACCTTCGAAGTGAATAAGGTAAAAGACGACTTAGACTTGAATGGAACGATTAACTCGAATTAGACTTTATTCGAGTGTTCCAAAGAAATCACATACTTGAATGGTTGAATGTTTATTGAAATCATGATTGAATAATTATTTGAATTGATGAATGAAATGAGAATTGAATGCATGAGATTAAATATGCATTTATATTGATTAAAGCATGATTGAATGCTATTATGAATGGATGATTGAAATGATATTAGAATGCATGAGATGACATATGCATTCATATTGAGCCTCTATTCATTTCAATTTTGAATTAGACGATCTAGGGATTGTAGTTTAGTGGCTGGTAGGTGATTTACTACCTTGTCAAGTAGCTCACTATAATGCTCTAGAGTTTAGAGGATTAAAACATGTCACGTCCATCTCGAGAGGGGAGTCGGTGTGATCGTTGGATGTTTTAACCTCGGGATCCCAAACCAAAGAAAGAATAGAAGAATTGCACTCGATTATCTGAGTCTGATAATCCCGAAGTTTTAAAGACATGTATATCATTTTAATTCAGTTCTTGATTGGATTAATTGATTATTTGAAGAATGAGTTCATATTATGATTTGATATGTTTACTTGATAGCATG
This sequence comes from Henckelia pumila, assembly GCF_033568475.1. Taxonomy (NCBI): domain Eukaryota; kingdom Viridiplantae; phylum Streptophyta; class Magnoliopsida; order Lamiales; family Gesneriaceae; genus Henckelia; species Henckelia pumila. The sequence continues at coordinate 39,185,740 of NC_133120.1, forward strand.
TTAGTCTCTTTTACTGGGAATTGTATTCTCACCGGATTATCCGATTGTTGTCTTTGTTTGTATGTGTACTTGGCAATAGGTGGGTCAGGAACAAGTCAGAAGAGGCATGGTTAGCTTCGAGGGAAAGATGTAGAAGTGAGACTCGGTCTAGAAGTCGATTCCAGTATGTCAATCTAGTTTATGTTAGAACATGTTTAGTTATCGAACTTCATTGCATGTTCTCGACTTTGGTTTGGTTGTTGAACTCCAGAACTCCTGTTTTAAATGGAGGAATCAAGTTTGTAACGCATGTTTATGTTTCGGAGTATTGTATGGCTTGATGTTCTTGTTTTTGGTGATTCTAGCACCGGAGCAGCCAGGGAGGCACGCCCGCGCGCCTGCGCCCCTTTTTGGGCAGGGCTTCATGCGCGGCCGCGCCTCGAAAGGTGCGCGGCCGCGCATGAGTCTGGGCGCCGTGCGCGGCCACGCGGGCTTTTTTATAAAAAAAAATGTGTTGGCTTTCAATGCTTGCTTATTTTTAATTACTCCTTTAATTGATGTTTAGAACCGAAGTCTCACATTAAGTGGTATCAGAGAGATAAGATTCTTGAACTGAATTTAGAAGAGAGCGGGGTAGATTGAGTCCGCTTGAATTTAATTCCTCGCATGTGATTGATTAATTATATGATTGAAGAATATGCGAGCATGCTTTATGATTGAGAATTATTGAATTACTTGAGAATGTGATTTAAATTTTAAAGCATGAATTAATTGAGATACGAACTGTTTCGGGTTACTGGTTGCATTAATACTCTTGAGATCGATTGAGTATGTCTAGTTGAGGTTGTTGGACATCGGATAGATGTATTGGAGATGTTGTGTCCTAATCCTCTTGAATCAAATTTTTTACTCGGCAAGTTTTGAACAGGATTCAACTAGTAGCGAACCCGATTGTACAGAATTGTTCTGTGACTGAACTGATGGATGTCACACCGACTCTGATAGAAGCATTACTGATGAGATTTCAGTCAATTTAACCTACAACTCTGAGGAGTTCTGAGAAAGAGTTTGGGTGTGAAAGCTGATTAGAAGAGATAGATCAGTTGTTTGATTCTCTAGACTACACCGACGAACGACGGATTCAGTTAGTTGTTTACCAACTGCAGGTATTGCAAAAGTTGGTGGATATTGAAGAAGAAAGCCTTAGAGAAACAAGGTTTGTTCGTTTCGTAGAGTTTGTTAAATCCGAGTTTCTGCGACAGACTTTAGTACTTGATTTTACCAAGGATTCACAGACTCTAACTGCTCCTGACGATGACGAAGCAGGTAACTGTTCGATTCTAGTCTTTCGACTCTTTTGCTGTTAGATATTGATGCAACTTTTATTTTTTGGAGAAGTTAGATTGATGTTTCCTCTACTTTTGACTATCTAAATTAGTTGCGGTGAATTTAGTTCGAAATTTTGAATTTTGTTTCGATGGGAGTTGATTGTACTGAACAGTACTATATTTCGGTTATCAGTTTTGATTATATTATCGATGTAGTATATTAACCGAGTACAGGGCAACCGAGGTTGATTTCAGATTGTTGCCAGATTCGGATCCGAGATGTTAGACGAGTGGATTTTTCCTCCGGTAAGAATTCCTGAGTTAAGAATTCCTTTCTTATTGTTTGTTGATTACCGTTGGTTACAGAAAGGTACGAAGGAATGTTTGATGTAGGTAGGTGATGTCTTCATTCAGCCCTTGTTGGTTGATTTAGCAGTGTTGTTGAGTTTGTTGTTGTCGTTCTAGTTGAGATTCCAGATTTGACTTCGAGTCGAGAGGATGAGTTCAACATTAATTTTAGATCAGACATCATCGACTGATAATCTGAAGGGAAGAGGTTTCAGAGATCGAATTCGGAATGAGGTACGACCGATTTTAATTTTATCGTACAGATTGAATTGGAATTACATCTGCAACGTTTACGAGTCCTTGAACCAAATCTTCCAGAGAGTTGTAGATAAGTTCTTAAGTATTCTTATCGATGAATCTCTTATCCTTTGAAGAGCCGTATTGATATTTCAGATTCTTTAAGAATTGTTCGCAGATTTGCATGTTGATCAATTATGCTATTCTTTTGACGTCTGAATCTTGTTGAGACCGAGTTGTCTTTTCCTCGATCTTTTCTCTAAGAAGATGGAATTTTATTGAACACCTCAAGACTGGAACTGTTGTGAATTGATCTGGATCGACGTCCTTATCTGAATTTGAAGATTTTTGGATTTAGCGAATTCTATCGTGAATCCTTTGAGGAATTCTTATTGTTGAGAAGACGATTACTCAGCAGATTATATTCTTCTGTTTAGTTTGTATCTTTGAGATCAGTTCTTATTGAGTTCGAGGAGAGATTGAACAGCACCTCAGTATTATTGACTTCTTCGGTATTGATGACCTTTCGGTGCTTTGCACTCCTTCTTATTGAGAATTGAGACTTATTCTGTTTAAAAGAACTCCTTGTTTTATTGAGCATCGAAGAAGTTGAAGACGCTCGAGATGCAATGTTAGTTTCCAATTTGAGCCTCTCAGAGATCTTATTGCTCAAAAGATTTAGCATCATTTTATTTGCTTGGAAGATTTCAGTAATCTGTTCTGATCTAGGAAGATAGAAGTTTTGATTGTCGCAGCCGAACTGATTTTGTATTGGGAGAGAGAGTTATAGAGGACGATTTATCTGAAGGCAAATTTTATTGTTATCCGGAGAACTGATGGTAACAGCTAAGATCTTAAGTTGTATGATCTGATCATATTTTATCTACTTCAGTTGTCTTCTTTGACAGATGATTGCTGCACTTATGATAGAGTCTAGAACAGATGGAACGTTTATCTTGACTCCTTCATTCGACTTCGAACCAGAGTTGCTTGAGAACGCTTTGGGATCTGATTCGACCTTTCAGAATCTGATGAAGATAGATCTGATCTGAGTATAATCTGAAATGCAAAATTTTTATTGATGCCTTATTAGCGAATAACTTTTGTGGTGCCAGATGTTTTGGTTTGAGACAGAGTATAAGGAGATTGGCACTTTGAAGTTTATTTAGAGTTCTTCCAGATGATCGGAAGATGTTTGATGAATTGAGGAATCAGATCGAATAGAGGATGAGGAAGCATGAAGTTCGAAGTATGGATTCTGATATTTTGAACTGTCAACAATCAGAGAGAGAACAATCCAAATTTTGGTTGTACAGTCTATTCTGATTCAGAATGGAATTGGGATCACAATTCGATGATTTTTGTAGCAAGGCTACTTGTGAGTCCGAGATGAGATGTTATCTGAATATCGTTGATCGAGTAATGGAATCTTCCGTTAAGAATTCTTGACTTACTCTGTAGAATGACTGTTGTTACAGAATAGTATGAACGAACTCTCGAAGCTTTACAGTTGATGTATTGGATTGTAACCTGAACTGGTTGATGTGCCAGTGGTTATTGAACGGCTGAAGTTGTTTGGATTGAACTTCTAGATTGGTCCCAATTGTCAGAAAGAGTTCGACACTGAGTGGGGATCCGAATTTTATCTTCAGGAAGTTCGTGAAGAGAATTTTCTTAGAATCGTTTCCGAATTGAGGTTTGGCCGTTTTGAACTTTTGACAGGCCGTTTGATTTGACGAATACTCCTGTATTGTTGAAGAATTTTCTATTGACCGGATCTCTCAGAAATATTAGTTGAAATTAGGAATTCTTATTGATGAATTTCTTGTTTTCTGGTTATGAAATTTTACTGATCGTTCAGAGCTTTCGACAATCTTTTTAGAATTGTACGCCGATCAGTTGTAGACTAATCTCGATGTTTGAATTTTGGTTTGGGCCGAATGAATTTCTTCGATCCTTATTAACTGATGATGGGATTTCAGATTATCTGTTCTCTTGTATTCTGAATTGCAGTGCTGATGATCTTTCAGTGCTGGGATTTCTTCTTATTGAGATTTTGGAAGTTTTCTTATTTTATCTACTGTCTGATTTTGATTGACCGATAGATGGAATCTGTTATAGTTTTCTGTACAGAATGATTATGATGAAGAGGATAGAATTGATATCTTGTCAGAGGTTGTCAGATGTCTTTAATTACCGAAGTCTGTCAGTCTAGACAGAGATCCTTGATGTAATTGTTCTTTCGGCATAGACTTCGAAGAGATTTTTGTTATTGATTCCGAATACTTCCAATTCAATATCCTCAGAACGACGGACAGCCTGATCAGATGAGTCGAACTTTAGAAGAATTGCAGTGAGTAGTAGTGCTCGACTTAGCACTAGTTGACAGAATTCTTGATGTTTGTGGAGATTTCGTGCAACGATAGAATTTGTTGATTGATTGAAGGTACTTTTTAGAAGTTGTACGAGAGGAGATGATGATCGATTTGAATTTTGAGATGAATTTCCTTTGTCTTTTGGTTTGGAACGAAAGATGATTCGAAGTGTGACTGGAATTAGAAGGATTTTGCTGACAAAGAAGAGTTGACTTTGATAGATGGACAGAGTGTTGATGAATTAATCGACTAGAGTTTCGGACTTTCTCAGATTGATTGAGATGTCGAACTGATTTAGACGAACGATTCAGAGTTATATTGGAAGCAAATTCTGGACTTAGTTCCGAGTTGTAAATTCTTATTGCAGTCCTTTGATTCAAGTCTCGACCTTGTGATAGATCATGTTTGATTTCGAGGACGAAATCGATTCTTAGAGGGGGAGAATTGTAACGCCCCAAAATTATCTTAGTGGACTTTATTTGAGATAATCAGAGATTTTAGAAGTCGAGGGCCGATTCGATTTTGATCAGGGACTAGAATGCAATTTTTGAAATTTTCAAAGACTAAAACGCAAATTTTGACTTAAATAGATATTTAAGCATGTATTGACTCTTCTCCTCCACTCCATCTCTCCCCCATCGCCTTATCCACCATTGAAGCCGCCCCATTTAGTTTTCAAGCTTTGGGATTTCGGTTTCCGGTCGATCCGTCCGTTAGAAATTATTTTCGAAGGCAGATTAGCGATCACGGCTGCGAGAGCTTCGTTCTATCGTAAGTTTTTCTACGATCAAGTTCTTTCTAGTTTTTGGATGTTGTTAGAATCGTTCGAGATTCGAGTATGTTGATCTTGGCAGAGTTCTGATCGTTTATTATCTGTCAGTTTTGAAAAAGAGCGACGATTGGAATTGATATGATTTTTGTTGTCAAATTTCGAAATTGGAGCTTTTAGATTTGAAGGATTTGAATTGTTTTGATGATATTGAGATGATTATGAGTTTTTTTGGATTGTTGAATTGTTGTCTGCGTTTTCGGTTTGATCAGAATATAGCCGTTATGCCGTCAGTTTGAGTTTTGGATATCGTTGCGATGTTTTGATCGTATCGAGTTTGATTGAGCTTTTGATGTCAATATTGATCCTTTTGACTTATTCTTTTAGATTGAAGTAAAGTCAACAGAGTTGCGAGATAGCAGCTTTGGCCAGTTTGGAAGATTGAAGTCGATTGAAGTACCTTCGAAGTGAATAAGGTAAAAGACGACTTAGGCTTGAATGGAACGATTAACTCGAATTAGACTTTATTCGAGTGTTCCGAAGAAATCACATACTTGCATGGTTGAATGTTTATTGAAATCATGATTGAATAATTATTTGAATTGATGAATGAAATGAGAATTGAATGTATGAGATTAAATATACATTTATATTGATTAAAGCATGATTGAATGCTATTATGAATGGATGATTGAAATGATATTAGAATGCATGAGATTACATATGCATTCATATTGAGCCTCGATTCATTTCATTTTTGAATTAGACGATCTAGGGATTGTAGTTGAGTGGCTGGTAGGCGATTTACTACCTTGTCAAGTAGCTCACTATAATGCTCTAAAGTCTAGAGGATTAAAACATGCCACGTCCATCTCGAGAGGGGAGTCGGTGTGATCGTTGGATGTTTTAACCTCGGGATCCCAAATCGAAGAAAGAATAGAAGAATTGCATTCGATTATCTGAGTCTGATAATCCCGAAGTTTTAAAAACATGCATATCATTTTAATTCAGTTCTTGATTGGATTAATTGATTATTTGAAGAATGAGTTCATATTATGATTTGATATGTTTACTTGATAGCATGTTAGTCTCTTTTACTGGGAATTGTATTCTCACCGGATTATCCGGTTGTTGTCTTTGTTTGTATGTGTACTTGTCAACAGGTGGGTCAGGAACAAGTCAGAAGAGGCATGGTTAGCTTCGAGGGAAAGATGTAGAAGTGAGACTCGGTCTAGAAGTCGATTCCAGCATGTCAATCTAGTTTATGTTAGAACATGTTTAGTTATCGAACTTCATCGTTATATTGTTGTTGCATGTTCTCGACTTTGGTTTGGTTGTTGAACTCCAGAACTCCTGTTTTAAATGGAGGAATCAAGTTTGTAACGCATGTTTATGTTTCGGAGTATTGTATGGCTTGATGTTCTTGTTTTTGGTGATTCTAGCACCGGAGCAGCCAGGGAGGCGCGCCCGCGCGCCTGCGCCCCATTTTGGGCAGGGCGTCATGCGTGCCCGCGCCTCGAAAGGGGCGCACCCGCGCATGAGCCAGGGCGCCGTGCGCGCCCGCGCGGGCCCTTTTATAAAAAAAAAAATGTGTTGGCTTTTAATGCTTGCTTATTTTTAATTACTCCTTTAATTGATATTTAGAACTGAAGTCTCACATATAATGTGAAGATTGACGTGCAACCCAATATCCCATTGTCATGCACTGTCGGTTTGTAGTTAACGTTTCTTTAAACTTTTTTTTTATTATTATTTTTATAAAATTATGAGAAAAGTAGTGATCTCAACGTGTATTCAACAAATGAGATATTAGATCAATGCATTTGTAGAAATGCAGGTTTTGTATTCATGCTAATGGATATAACCATCGGACTCATATATAGATTTGCACAATGGTTGGAGGGGAGTTGGTCTGTAAGAAGATAAATGAGTATCCAACGTGAGCCTGCCCTCAACATTGAAGAGTATGCACGATGATTTCTTTTTTTTTTTTTTTTTTGGTATATATACTATGTATGATCACAAACATTAAATTTATATCAGATTCTTAAAATATGCATGCAAGATTGTAATTTTGTGTTGTCTTACCTTAAACAACCTATGATTATTGTTGTTAGGAAAGGGAGATCGCTTTGTTATCGTTTAAGTTAGAAGAATTTCATATGATGTATGTGTAATTTTTCTTCCTTTAAAATGAATTTCTTTGGATTGGAACTCTATGATAAATTGTACTTGGTGTTTTTGACTTACATGAATATTTTCTAGCTCCGATTATCATGAAGTCAACTTTAGAATGTATTTGATTCAAATTGTTTATTTCATTTTCTTTTATGAATTAAAAGTGTACATAAATTTACATCCAATGCTTTGACATAAACTGATTTGTCTACCTAAAAATAATACTCAACAAATAAATGTTTATCTCTTATATTCAATGTAATATATAGTATTTATTTATTATTTATTACACACCCATGTGCTTCGGTTGCTAATATAGTATAATATGTGAATCGAACGATACTTTTTTTTTCTGAATAAAATTATTTATTTATATGACAAAAGCGAACGGGAGAGGGAAACGGAAATAAATCAAACAGCGTTCGCCCTTCGTCTCCTCCACAGTCCGCCGCAGTTGCAGCGGAGCGTGCTCCGGTAAGTACATCTTTCTCTCTCTTTTCCTCCTTCATCGATATATGCTTCAGCCATTATCTTCCTTATGCTTTCTTTGTACATTTTTGGTGGTTTCCTGCATTCGGATATACTGAGAATCCAATTATTTTTCTGTGTTTTGTTTTTCATTTTCTACTTTAATCTCGTTAGAATTTTTGTATCAATCATTTCTGAGTTTCTAACAATTTTCTGTATAAGAGCTTAAGGAAGTAAAAAAATTGAATTATTATCTTGTTAAATTCAGAAGATTTTTTAGGGCAGGGTTGTACAAAAATTGAACTTCATTTTGCAGTATGAAGGGATACAACTATATTTGAGTTCTCTTTTCTGCTGCGAAATGGGTGTTTCTGTAGTTGCCTAACTGAACTGGAACATTTTATCTTGATGTATGGAGTCGGTGAAATGCCTGAAACTGTGTTATTTTAGAGCGTAATCGAAAAATTATGCATTTGATTGCTGAAGGTTTTTACTTGTTCGCTAATTGGCCTTTTCATGTATACCTCCATCAATTAAATGAGATACTTTGTGCCATGATAATGATTAGCAATTTGTTGCATTTTAACGAACGTGTCGAAGACGTTTTTGCTCTTACCATGAGTAATCCAGCTTGGTTCCATAATCCAAATTCACAATTCTGTGAAAACTATGAAAAATGTTCCCAAGCTTTTTTACGGTGTGCTACTTTATTTGTGATTCTATCTATTATTCATTATCGTTCTTTGATCTTTTTTATGCCATTAATATTTGGAAGTTGTGTTAAGGTTTTGGTCCTAATAAAATCTAGAATACTAAACCACTTCCACGGGTTGATCAAATTCAAAATATGAATGCCTTATTCCCAACCCTGAGAAGATTCTTACCATTTACATAATCCAGGAGGTATTTTAATTATAGTACATGTGGATGAAGTAGATGTTTAGGATTGGTAGTAGTATATGTTAGCTCAAGCATGATCCTTAAGTGTCTACAGGTTGTTTGTTTTTATGTTGTTCAGTTAATATGCGTTTTCGAATTGTTCTTCAAGTAATTTACCAGAGTACCAGATGATACGATATGCTAACATGCTTCATTTGATTTTATATTCTTGTTGGTGTTGTCTGGCTTATAGGATGTGAATCTTGTCTCAGCTCCTCTACCTTTCTCAATATTTCTTTGGAATGCTTCTGTTACGATACATTTTTGAAATACTTTGTTCTTTGATCTTGATAGGAACTTTTAGAGCTGGAAATAATCTGTTTCTTTTGAATCAAGAGCCTCATTGGGAATTAAGGAGCAAAGAAAGGGCCGACTTAGTTTAGCAGCAATGGTTGAGGTATGGGGGTCCTTGCTTGGAGCAGCTGTTCCCGTCTTGATTGCGTGTCAAGCATTTAGAATGAAGGCAAGACATGCTGACGAACAGAGAATCAAAAGCGCTAGAGGCAGGGAGAAAACTGCGGATGACATTTTTGTGTGTGAGAGAGTTTGCACGTCAAAGAGAATGTTGAAGAAAGTAGGAGCATTCTCCAAGGATCCAATCCCCGATACTTGTGTCACTGTATGTGGAGTTTCTGAACTGGATGCTTGCTCCGATGCTTGTGCTCAAACTGTCTGCATCAACCAACATCAAGTGCCAAATTGGAACGATGTTTGCCTCCGAAGGTGTCAGAGTGAATGCCTCAAGATATCCGCTTCTCGGTCTTCTTGATGTATCTTTATGCACTTGAATGTTTTTTACTTTTCATCGGAGATATGCCTAAATGGTCCATTCCCATGACGTTTATCTCAGCATAAACCTTTGTCCTTTATTTTGGTATTCTTGCATCTTGAATTTTTGCTTCTTTCCAGAATGGCTTCCTTTTGTTGTCTCTCGGGCTGGTGACATATAAAGTTTCGGATCCATGCTTTATATTAATAGACGAAAATGAGTGAATGAATCTAATTGTTACTCTTTCTCAGGCACACAGTGATTTTTAGTCAGCTAAATAAATATTCAAACACGAACTAATTTAAACTGGGAAAAACTCCGCTGGAACATGGTCCGTTGGTGCATGTAATGCAAGTAATTCCTGGACTAGCTCTTTATTCAGTTCGCTCTCATTCTCTTCGTTCACCCGTTCTGATTGTGAGCTTATGCCATTAGTAGTGTAGTGGTGGTAGGCTTGGTCCGGATTGAAGCAAGGAACCATGACATACTAGTGGAAATTGGAATAGATTCCATCCTGAGAGTTGAAAAAACAATCTCGTTGAAGGTTCTAAACATTTTCTTCACATTTCTTTACACAGTCATTTCTATGAAAATTGGTGGCTTAATGAATTGTCTAACAAGCGCAGCGAGCAAACTACTGAATAACATAATTTAATTTTACATTTAACTTGGATAAGTTTGTATATGCCGAACATTGATTCATATTCAATGGTTGTGGTGTTGGGCTTTTTGTTGCTCTCTTTTTAGGGTGTTTTCAGGAGTTCCTTGGCATCTATTGTAACACCCGAAAATTTTAATACGTAAATTTGCATGCATAATTAAGAAAAATAATTATTTAAAAATTTTATTTGGGTTAAATGACAATTACGTGTTATTATATGAATTATATGCATGATTTAAATTTATTTTATCATTTAACCCGCAGTTATTGGATTTTTAGATTTTTGAGAATTTTATTGAGTTGATCGCGTAGACGGGACCATGGACGGACGAGATACCAAAATTCTTAGCCAAAAATATTTTATGAGTTTTATGAGCCTTAGAATAATATTTTAAGGTTTTTTGTCAAGAAACTTTTAGTATTTAATTATATACTTATTTAAGGGTTGATTTTTAGCCAAAATAAGTCATTTTATTGACTTTTATTAATTTTTAAAAATCCCTTAAGTCTTAATTTCGGGATTTGAGTTTTAGTATCAGATTATTATTATTATTAGGAGTTTTAAATAAAGTTTTGTTGGTATATTATCTTTATATTGATTATTATTATTTATTTAAACCAATATCTACTCAAATTAAACCTAAAAATCAATCCCTATACCGATAAAAAAATCTTTAGCCGCCTCCCCCATATTTTTTCATCATCTTCCTCACGTTTCATCAGAAAGTTTCACACCATAGCCAAAGCCTTCTAGGTTTTCAAGAAATCAAGAAGATTCGTTCGTCCCGGAGCGCCGTACACGCGATTATTGTCTCGTTTCTTCGTGTATCTTCGTCTAAGGCATGTCTAAAACTTTTATTTGACCACCATATAAGCTATTATGCATGAATGATATTTTTGTTTCAGAATTTATTTGCCATGGTTCGAATTTATTGCAAGTATGAATGAATTGTTGCATGTTTTGGTGCATTCATGATCATAACTCGCTTTTGGCCTTGCATGGTTTGGTCCAGAGGCTAGGGCTCGAGTCAGAGGTGGGCTAGGGTCCTAGGAAGCGAGCCATGATCGGATTACAGGGGCTGGAGTCGGCTAGGTTCAGGTCTAGGGTCGAGTTGGTCAAAGAGCTGCAGTTTAGGGTTTTGTGGAAGGTTGGATCGGTCAGGGGCTAGGGGCCATGGATCGGGTTGAGCCATGGTGGGTTAGCACCGCCCAGACGTGGGCTACTCGCGGCCGATGAGGGCTGGGAAAGGGGGGATAGGGTTTTGGGCTGGGGCTGGGTTTGGGCCGGGTCTTGGGGTCCAGGTCGGGTCTGGTAGGTCTAGGGTCGGGTCAGGTGGTCCGGGTCTGGGTTAGGTGGGCCGGGCTTGGGTATTTTATTTTTAAGTATTTAATAGTTTAAGTGTATTTTGGGCTTTAATAATTAGTTAGAAAATTATTTGGGCCTCCAAATAATTTTATTTGGGCCTTAAATAATTTATTTAAGTTAGCCTAATAATTTTTATGGGCTTGGGAGCCCATGAATATTTTTGGGACAGTCAGTGGATTTAGTGCCAGTCTAGAATTTTATTGTGTTTAATTAAGTTAATGGGCTTAAATATTTTATTTAGGCCCAGTTAAGTTTAATTAAGTTATTTGGGTTAAGATATAATTATTGGGCTTTAATTTAAATATAATGGGCTTAGAGTGAGTGACCAGCAGTCTGGACCAACCCATGAAAAATAAATAAGTTCGGAATATATATTTAATTATTTTATGCATAAAGTTTATATTTTAAGTATAAGTATATTTATTATGAAAATAAATTAAATATAAATTACGGACATATTTTCAGTGCATGCATTCATGAAATTTCTTATGTATATATTATGTAAATGATGAGCAATAAAATATTTTGGTGGAAATTGAAGTATGTGTGACATAGGGGTGATTTTCCATCATATGATTCGGTAGTTTTACTACCATAGGGGTAGTTATCCACCATATGATTCGGTAGTTTACTACCATAGGAGGTGATTTATCACCGCCATCGTATGTTGGTTTAGGAGACTGATCAGTCGACACATGAGCGTCACACTTATGGATAGGACCATCTTCAGGTTTCAAAAGCATTGCTCAATTATGTTATATATGATGAAGAAATAATATGTTTATGATTATGGTTATGATTCAGTTTATGATTCAGCAGTTTTATTATGTGATGAAAATATTTCCATGCATGCTCATGTACATGTATATGTATTAGTAATTATGTGATGCATTATTTTTAACCTTGTTATAAAGGATTAGACATGTTGAGCCCCTAGGCTCACTACGCTTATATGGTGCAGGTGAGCATGATGACGTTTATGTAGCTCCTACCGGTGGTGAGGACTTATGAGCTCACGGAGCAGTGAACCCCATGACCGTCGCAGCTATTTAGTATATTATGTTGAATTTTGAAACATGTTTTATTTTATTATTGTTTCCGCATATGAGATTTTTCAGCATAATTGTTTATTATTTTAAATTGATGCATGAAACATTTTTAAGGATTTATTTATTTAATATTTTTCAGGTTATTTAAGAAAAAGTATGTTATTTTTATATACATATATGTATGGGCATGTATGTATAGTAGTATTATTTAAAAAAAAAAAAAGTTTTTCCGCATTTATTAGTAGTAGGCGTTCCATTTGGTATCAGAGCGCGGTCCTTGGAGGGTGTCTACTGTCACGTGAAGCTCAGAAATCCTACTACCGATATGTAAGTTTTAAATGTTTTCTTATGAATTATAAGGATCACATGTAATGATTTAAGATTTTCATGTTAGAAAAGTTTTAGAACCCTTAAGTTATGCATTGCGATTTACGTAAAGAAATTTGTGGTGGTGCAGAATGCCTTCGAGACAGGTTAACAGACACGGGGAACCTCCACCTCCACCTCCGCAGAATCCGCTTTCAGCATTGGAGCAGGCCAATGCTAACATGATGGCTGGGATTACTGCTCTGTTGGAGCAGCAAGCGGCACATCCTAGGCTCACACATGATGAGGATGTTGCCGAGCGGTTTCAGAAGAAGGGACCTAAGGAGTTTGTCGGCACCACTGATCCACTCATTGCTGAGGGGTGGATTCGATCACTGGAGTCCATATTTGACTACATGGGGATCACTGATGCTGACAGGGTGAAGTGTGCAGTGTATATGATGAGAGGTGATGCAACCTCTTGGTGGGAAGGTGCGGTTCGAGGTGTGAATCTACCTACATTGACTTGGATAGAGTTCAGACGCATGTTCTATGCCAAGTATTTCACTGAGGATGTGCGCAGTCGCATGATCCGGGAGTTTATGAGTCTCCGCCAGGGAGACAAGTCTGTGGTGGATTACATCACCTAATTCGAGAGAGGGTGTCATTTCGTGCCTCTTATTGCTGACAGTGCGCCGGATAAGTTGAGGCAATTTGTGGATGGTTTGCGGGCTGACATCAAGCATGACGTTCGCATGTTGGATGTCACTACTTATGAGACGGCAGTTAGCAGAGCATTACGTTCTGAGGAAGGGAGGCGAGAGATGCAGCGATAGCAGCAGAGTAAGAGGCAGTTTCAGCCAGGGTATCAGAGGGCGACTTCGCAGCCTCCTGCGAAGAAGCCGTATACTAGGTCGTCTAAGGGCCCGAATCAGCATGGACAGCAGTAGAGGCCTCAGGGGCATCAGCCACAGCAGCAGCAGAGAGGCGGGGCCCCTAATACTGGAGGAGTTCCGATCTGCCCGCAGTGTCAGAAGCCGCACACCGGAAAATGTCTAGTGGGGTCCAATGTATGCTATGTTTGCAAGGAGCCAGGGCATGTTTCATATAACTTCTCGAAGAGGAAGAACACCACTGGGCGGGTATTCGTCATGCAGGCTGAGGAGGCAGACCCAGATACCTCCTTAATCACCGGTATTTCCTAAACTTCTTCTTTTAAGAAATTTTTGGGAATTTACTTCATGATTTTAAATTGCATGAATTATCTATTTGTTTGGTTAGAGTAGGATGTTCATTTTATTCGTGTTTAATTAAGAGAAATATTTTGTAACTTGTATTGGGAGAAAAAAAAGTTTAGTATGCGATTGTTGGGATTTTCTGCGTGCAGGGAGAATTCTAGTGGGAGAAAATTCCACGTTTGCATTGCTAGATTCAGGAGCCACGCATTCGTTCATCTCCCTAGAGTTTATCAGGCGGGTAGGCATCAAGCCTGAGGTTGCTGTTACAGGTTACGATGTCACTATGCCATCTGGTCAGATTCTTACTACCACTAGCATCTGCAGAGATTTGGAGATGGAGTTACAGGGACATACTATCAGAGCAGATTTTGTGGTTTTACCGTTGACTGGATTCGATCTGATTTTGGGTATGGCTTGGTTGTCAGTCAACGGAGCAGTGATTGATTTTCAGCAGAGGACAGTGGCAGTGAAACCAATGGTAGGCGACCAGTTTGTTTTCTATGCATCTCCGAGCAGTGAGATCTCGCCTGTTATCTCTTATACACGTGCGAGGAAGTTATTGAGACGTGGTTGCCAGGGGTTTCTCGCCAGTGTAGTCACTTCATCAGAACCACCTAGCAGATCATTGTCAGATATAGAGGTGGTTTGTGACTTTTCAGATGTCTTTCCGGAGGACGTTTTGGGAGTCCCACCAGCTAGAGAGGTGGAGTTCAGTATTGATCTGACACCAGGTACTGTGCCTATCTCTAAGGCACCGTATCGACTTGCTCTTACTGAGATGAAAGAGTTGAAGGAGCAGATTCAAGAGTTGTTGGAGAAGGGCTTTATTCGTCCTAGCTTTTCTCCTTGGGGAGCTCCAGTGTTGTTTGTGAAGAAAAAGGATGGTAGCATGAGACTTTGCATCGATTACCGAGAGCTCAACAGGGTCACTGTGAAGAACAAGTATCCACTGCCGAGGATTGAGGATTTGTTTGATCAGTTACAGGGAGCTTCGGTGTTCTCTAAGATCAATCTGTGATCTGGCTATCATCAGTTGAGGATCAGAGATGCAGATGTGACCAAGACTGCTTTCGGACACGCTATGGGCATTACGAGTTCTTAGTAATGCCGTTTGGATTTACCAATGCTCCAGCGGTCTTCATGGATCTCATGAACCGCGTATTTCAGCCGTACTTAGATCAGTTTATCATAGTCTTTATTGATGATATCTTGATCTACTTGAGGAGCATTGAGGAGCATAGACAGCACTTGCAGACAGCATTGCAGACTTTGAGGGAGCATCGACTGTATGCGAAGTTCAGTAAGTGTGAGTTTTGGCTTGAGCAGGTGGCATTTCTAGGCCACGTGGTTTCGAAAGATGGGATAGCGGTGGATCAGACGAAAGTGCAGGCAGTGCAGGATTGGGGAATTCCGAAGAATGCTTCAAAGATTCGCAGTTTCTTGGGTTTAGCAGGCTACTACCGGAAGTTCATCAAGGGTTTTTCTTCTATTGCAGTACCCTTGACTTCCTTGACCAAGAAAAATGCGAAGTTTATATGGAGTTCAGACTGTCAGAGGAGCTTTAATCGACTTAAAGAAGCACTCACATCTGCGCCAGTGTTGGCGATGCCTGTTCCACACGAGGAGTTAGTGGTTTACACGGACGCGTCTAAGCTTGGGTTGGGCGCCGTATTTATGCAGAGTGACCGATTCATTGCCTATGCGTCGAGACAGTTGAAGATTCATGAGCAGAACTATCCGAGGCATGACTTGGAGCTAGCAGCAGTGGTTTTTTCTTTGAAAATCTGGAGGCACTATCTGTATGGTGAGAAGTGCAAGATTTTCACAGACCACAAGAGTCTCAAGTACTTCTTCACACAGAAGGAGTTGAACATGAGATAGCTCCGATGGTTAGAATTAGTTAAGGATTATGACTGTGACATTAGCTACCATCCGGGTAAGGCTAATGTAGTGGCTGATGCGTTGAGTCGGAAGACTTCAGTGGTATCTTGTGTGACAGTTCAGTTGCCACTTCAGGAGGAGATTCAGATATTCGAGCTGAAGTTGTACTCGAGCGGTCAGGCACCGAGTTTGGCAGTGTTAGTGGTACAGCCGAATCTTCGGAATCGTATTAGATTGGACAGCCTGCAGATGAGGAGTTGCAGCGATTGAGGCAGAGAGATGAAGCCAAGGGCGGGCTTCTCTATACAGTTGTTGATGGTATCATTCAGTACCGTGGTCGTATGTGGGTACCGAACGTTGATCAGTTGAGGATTGAGATCTTGACAGAGGCTCATACATCTCCGTATTCCATTCACCCCGGAAGTACGAAGATGTATAGAGATTTGCAGTCATTGTATTGGTGGCCCAGCATGAAGAGAGATATTGGTCGATTTGTATCAGAGTGCTTGACTTGTCAGCAGGTCAAGGCAGAGCATCAGCGTCCTGCAGGGTTACTTAAGCCTCTACCCATTCCGGAGTGGAAGTGGGAGAACATCACGATGGACTTTGTAGTTGGCCTTTCGAGGAGTACTAGAGGATGTACAGCTATTTGGGTGATCGTGGATAGACTCACCAAGTCAGCTCATTTCTTGCCGGTGAGGACTACCTACTCTTTGACACAGTATGCAGAGCTTTACATCAAGGATATTGTTAGACTGCATGGCATACCTGTGTCTATTGTATCCGATAGAGATCCGAGATTTACATCCGCGTTTTGGAAGAGTCTGCATACAGCATTGGGGACTAGATTACTATTCAGTACAGCGTTCCATCCCCAGACAGATGGTCAGTCGGAGAGGGTGATCCAGATTCTTGAGGATCTACTGAGAGCTTGTGTCATTTATTTTCAGGTCTCTTGGGAGACTAGACTGCCATTAGTGGAGTTTACCTATAACAACAGTTTTCAGTCGTCTATAGGTATGGCTCCTTATGAAGCTCTCTACGGGAGGAGATGTAGATCGCCAATGCATTGGGATGAGGTTGGCGAGAGGATTTTACTTGGTCCCGAGATTGTACAGCAGACTGCCGATATTGTGACACAGATACGGGATCGTATGAGGACAGCTCAGAGTCATCAGAAGAGTTATGGTGATACTCGACGACGAGATCTTGAGTTTGTAGTAGGTGATCATGTGTTTTTGAAAGTATCACCTATGAAAGGGGTGATGAGATTTTGTCGCAGAGGCAAGTTGAATCCGAGATATATTGGGCCATTTGAGATCTTGGAGAGAGTTGGCACTTTGGCATACCGTTTAGCACTACCGCCAGGGCTTGCAGCAGTGCACAACGTTTTCCATGTATCCATGCTTTGGAGATACATCTCTAATCCGACGCATGTGTTGGATTACGAGCCTTTGCAGTTAGCACCAGATCTAGCATTTGAGGAGAGGCCTGTTCGTATCTTAGTCAGAGATGTGCGGAGATTGAGGACGCGGGTCATACCGATGGTCAAAGTCCAGTGGCAGAATCATTCCGAGGAGGAAGCCACTTGGGAGACCGAGGTAGACATGAGGACTCGCTACCCGGAGTTATTCGAGTAAGCACTTTAATTTCGAGGATGAAATTCAATTTAAGGGGGGGGGGGGGGGGGAGAATTGTAACACCCGAAAATTTTAATACGTAAATTTGCATGCATAATTAAGGAAAATAATTATTTAAAAATTTTATTTGGGTTAAATGACAATTACGTGTTATTATGTGAATTATATGCATGATTTAAATTTATTTTATCATTTAACCCGCAGTTATTGGATTTTTAGATTTTTGAGAATTTTATTGAGTTGATCGCGTAGACGGGACCATGGACGGACGAGATACCAAAATTCTTAGCCAAAAATATTTTATGAGTTTTATGAGCCTTAGAATAATATTTTAAGGTTTTTTGTCAAGAAAATTTTAGTATTTAATTATATACTTATTTAAGGGTTGATTTTTAGCTAAAATAAGTCATTTTATTGACTTTTATTAATTTTTAAAAATCCCTTAAGTCTTAATTTCGGGATTTGAGTTTTAGTATCAGATTATTATTATTATTATTAGGAGTTTTAAATAAAGTTTTGTTGGTATATTATCTTTATGTTGATTATTATCATTTATTTAAACTAATATCTACTCAAATTAAATCTAAAAATCAATCCCTATACCGATAAAAAAATCTTTAGCCGCCTCCCCCATATTTTTTCATCATCTTCCTCACGTTTCATCAGAAAGTTTCACACCATAGCCAAAGCCTTCTAGGTTTTCAAGAAATCAAGAAGATCCGTTCGTCCCGTAGCGCCGTACACGCGATTATTGTCTCGTTTCTTCGTGTATCTTCGTCTAAGGCATGTCTAAAACTTTTATTTGGCCACCATATAAGCTATTATGCATGAATGATATTTTTGTTTCAGAATTTATTAGCCATGGTTCGAATTTATTGCAAGTATGAATGAATTGTTGCATGTTTTGGTGCATTCATGATCATAACTCGCTTTTGGCCTTACATGGATCGGTCCAGAGGCTAGGGCTCGAGTCAAAGGTGGGCTAGGGCCCTAGGAAGCGAGCCATGATCGGATTACAGGGGCTGGAGTCGGCTAGGTTCAGGTCTAGGGTCGAGTTGGTCAAAGAGCTGCAGTTTAGGGTTTTGTGGAAGGTTGGATCGGTCAGGGGATAGGGGCCATGGCTCGGGTTGAGCCATGGTGGGTTAGCACCGCCCAGACGTGGGCTACGTCTGGGCGGCGGCACTCCGGCCAGGGGTTGCCGGAGCTGGCCGACAGCAGGCCAAGAAGGCCTGCTGCTCGCGGCCGAGGAGGGCTGGGAAAGGGGGGATCGGGTTTTGGGCTGGGGCTGGGTTTGGGCCGGGTCTTGGGGTCCGGGTCGGGTCTGGTAGGTCTAGGGTCGGGTTAGGTGGTCCGTGTCCGGGTTAGGTGGGCCGGGCTCGGGTATTTTAATTTTTAAGTATTTAATAGTTTCTGTTGGAAAACTGGCAAGTTCCCAGACCAATTACGATTGATACCCGGTGCAGCGGAAGTTTAAAAATTTTTCATGGAACGTTTCCATGGTATGGGTATCAACCGTTCATCGATTGAATTACGTGTGTGTAAAATTTAAATAACAATTAAATAAATTTTACCTCAAATCTCGCAACGAGATTAATGGACACCAACAGAACAATTCTGCTCTTGTTGTCTCTCCCTGGAACCGATGAACGCCTTCAATCAGGTCCACGAACAGAGGTTTAATCCCTCTGATAGATTGCACTAGAAAATCTATCAGAAGTTTTCTGCGAAGAGAATACACGAATTTGATTCGTTATTCCTTACTGCGATTCAAAATCACAGACCGGAATTTTCTCGGGCAGAGTATGGGGAGGGTTCGGCCGAAACAACCTTTGAGAGGAACTAGGGTTTTCGATTTTTGCTCTCAAAAATTATGACCTGTTGTGTGTAATTTCTGTACTGAAATAACTTATTTATAATGCAGGCCACTAACACCTTAGGGCCCATTAGTCATAAGCTGGGGCCCGACAAGCAAAGCCCACTCGTTCAGAAATTAATATAAAATTCATCGTGACTCCGATTGATGAAACGATTTCACCAATGTGCACAGAAACCATTTCTGCACGTTTTAAAGTCAAAATAAATTTTCCTGAATCCGAATTCAGTGGTTTCCAAAAATGTCCATCCCTATGTCATTTTAGGAAATCCTACTCCCTTACTCTTATTTAAGAAGTCCAACTCCTTAGTTCATTAAATTTAACTCTTTAAATTTAACTATCTCAACGGGGATTAAAACTCCATTACACTGTGTGACCCTCAATGGTTCAGGGATACAGCTAGCCGTGGGCTCACAACTCCTTGTGACTCGGAACAACACTTTCCGACTTGCCCAACGAATCATGGTAAAGCGCCTAGCAACATCGCCCCATGATTCCCTAGGTATCACTGATAGTGCCTACAAGAACCAGTAGATTTTGGTTAACGTACAGTACGGTCCCTTCATCCATATATCCCGATCGAATCAACAACCATTGGTATATCGAGAGTCGCTCAAGATTCGATAACTATGCAATACATCTTGAAGATCAAATTAGTGACATCGCATGTGCTACTAAGAAACCATTTCTTAAATCACATCAAGTACTCTGGCCAGAGATTTGTCACACTAATATCTCCTCAGATCGCATAGGATATCCACACTCGCAAGTATGTGGTGAATCCTTGACAACAATGCATTGACTCCTATATGTGTCGTAACTGTACCCAATCTCGACACCTGATGACCCCCTCAGAGTCGGTAAACGAGTCAAAGCACAGTACTAGCATATAGAGTCTCCATGATGTTTCAAGTCGTAAGGACTAATGGTGTACAACCAAAACCGCGGACTTTATCCACTCGATAAGTGATAACCACTTGGAAAGTCCGGATAGGGTAGTTCGACTATTCATCCTATGAATATCCATTTGCATGCTTCGAACATCTCCATGTTCCCTACCAATGAAACGTGGTACTCCGCATCGCAAATGCTAGTCTCAAACTCGAGCGATCCTTATCCTTATTATCGGACGGCTCAATCGACTAGGAACGGTTTTAGAATATACAATGACTATAAGATGTATTTCATGATAGACATCTCCATGTTCTACCACATCTTACATACACTATAGTATATTCAAGGTCTTTATCAAAACAACAATAGTATATCACAATATAACAATATGAAGTAATATAAAGTCATTGCCATAAAAGTGTAAATAATATTAAACAAAAGATTGTTTATACAAAGAGTCAACAAAGCCCATAGCCACACAGTTGGCTCACTGGGCACCCACTCTTACAATCTCCCACTTGCCCTATAGCCAACTAGTCATACTACGTAGACCCATTGCTTCGCGATGTTTGTCAAACAATGGTCCTGGCAAAGGCTTAGTAAGTGGATCAGCGATATTGTCTGCAGAGGCCACTCGTTCGACACTGATGTCTCCTCTTTCCACAATCTCCCGGATTATGTGGTATTTCCTCAGTACGTGTTTGGATCTTTGATGAGACCTTGGTTCCTTTGCTTGAGCAACGGCACCCGTGTTGTCGCAGTACACCGGGACTGGACCAACAAATTCAGGAATGACGCCCAACTCTTGGACGAAATTCCTCATCCAAACGGCCTCTTTAGCAGCAGCTGATGCTGCAATGTATTCAGCCTCAGTGGTGGAATCCGCTGTGGTGTCCTGCTTGGAACTCTTCCAAGAGACAGCACCGCCATTGAGCATGAACACAAATCCAGAGGTTGACTTCGAGTCATCCACATCACTTTGGAAGCTAGAGTCGGTATAGCCTTCCAGTTTGAGTTCTCGTCCTCCATAAACCATGAACATATTCTTAGTCCTTCGCAAGTACTTAAGAATGTCCTTCACGGCTTTCCAATGCATCTGACCAGGATTAGACTGATATCTGCTCGTGACACTCAGAGCAAATGCTACATCCGGTCTGGTAGATATCATCCCATACATGATACTACCTATAGCTGACGCATATGGTACATGTGTCATATTCTCTATCTCTGCATCAGTCTTGGGACACATAGACTTGGATAGAGAAACTCCATGACACATGGGTAGATGTCCTCTCTTGGACCCATCCATTGAAAACCGTTTCAATATGGTATCGATGTAGGTTGATTGAGTGAGTCCTATCATTCTCTTAGATCTATCCCTATAGATCTGTATCCCAAGAATGTAGGATGCCTCACCCAAATCCTTCATCGAAAATCTACCTGATAACCATATCTTTGTTGACTGCAACATCCCTACATCATACCCAATGAGTAGGATGTCATCAACATAAAGTACTAAGAATGTTACCGCATCCTTAACTACTTTCTTGTACACGCAAGGTTCCTCGGGTTCTTGATGAAACCAAAATCTTTTATTGTTTCATCAAATTTCTGGTTCCAACTTCTTGATGCTTGTTTTAGACCATAAATTGATCTCTGAAGCTTGCATACCTTATGCTCGCTTCCCATGGATGTGAACCCCTCAGGCTGCTTCATATAGATTTCTTCCTTAATGTCTCCATTAAGAAAAGCAGTCTTCACATCCATCTGCCATATCTCATAGTCATACCATGCAGCTATGGCAATTAGGATTCTTATGGACTTGAACATTGCGACTGGTGAAAAGGTTTCATCATAGTCAACTCCTTGCCTTTGAGTATAACCTTTCGCCACCAATCGCGCCTTGTAAGTCAATATCTTACCATCAGGCCCAAGCTTTCTTTTGTAGATCCATTTACACCCTATTGGAACAATTCCATCGGGAGGATCCACTAAAGACCAGACTTGGTTAGTATGCATCGAATCCAATTCAGACTGCATAGCTTCAAGCCATAAATTCGAATCCGCATCAGAAATTGCTTCCTTGAAGCTTCTTGGATCACATCCAATGTCGGGTTCATCTTGACCCTCTTCAAGAAGAAGACCATATCGAACTGGAGGTCTAGAAGTCCTCTCGGATCTTCTAGGTGCAGGCATGTTCAGCAATGGTTCCTGAGGTGTGGGATCGTTATTTTGTATTTCGGGTTCTTCTCGAACTTCTTCGAGTTCCATCATCTCGCCTTTCTTATCCAATAAGAACTCCTTCTCCAAGAAGGTGGCATTCCGTGAAACAAACACCTTTGTTTCAGCAGGATAATAGAAATAATATCCGATTGAATTCTTCGGATACCCCACAAAATAACACAAGCTGGATCGACTATCCAACTTATCTCCCACTGTCCGCTTCACGTAAGCAGGACATCCCCAAATCCTCAAGTACGAATACTTAGGAGCTTTGCCATTCCATAACTCGTATGGTGTTTTGTCCACTGCTTTAGTGTGGACGTTGTTCAACAACAATACCGCCATTTCAAGCGCATAGCCCCAAAACGAAGGTGGAAGCTCAGTGAAGCTCATCATGGATCGAACCATGTCCAACAAAGTTCGATTACGACGCTCCGATACACCATTAAGCTGTGGTGTCATAGGAGGAGTCCACTGAGAGAGAATCCCATTCTCTTTTAGATAGTCCAAAAACTCGGTACTCAAGTATTCTCCACCTCGATCCGATCGAAGTGCTTTAATACTTTTACCTAGCTTGTTTTCTACTTCAGCCTTGAATTCTTTGAACTTTTCAAATGCTTCAGACTTATATTTCATTAAATATAAATACCCATACCTTGAATAATCATCAGTAAAGGTAATGAAGTAGGTGTGGCCATGTTGAGTCCCTACTCTAAATGGACCACAAACATCTGTATGGATCAAATCCAACAGATTCTGACTACGCTCAGGTTTCCCCTTAAAAGGAGATTTAGTCATTTTCCTTTTAGGCAGGATTCACAAGTAGGTAGAGAGTTAATATCAGACATATCAAACATGCCCTCTCCCACTAGCTTGTTCATCCTCCTTGAGGAAATATGACCTAGCCTAGCGTGCCAAAGGTTTGCCGGGTTTTGACTATCGATTTTCCTTTTGTTTGTTGTCGCCGGTTTGTCAATACAATTCACTGGAACGTCTTTTAGTTTTAAATTGTATAGATCGTTTTCAAGTTGTCCATTTCCAATTAAACATTCATTCTTGTAAATATTGCAAATCCCATTCACAAAATTACAAGAATAACCATCTCTATCAAGCATAGAAATAGAAATAATGTTTTTAATTAAATCTGGCACAAATAAAACATCTCTCAACAATAATTTAAAACCATTCTGCAAAATCAAACAAACATCTCCTATGGCCGTAGCTTCAACTCTGGAACCATTCCTGAGCCTCAGCTGGGTCTCACCCATTCTAAGCCTGCGACTTCTTGTCATCACCTGCAAATCATTGCAAATGTGAGATCCACATCCGGTATCCAATACCCAAGAAGTTGTATTAAGTGACATGTTTATTTCGATATAGAACATACCCTTTGCAGTTCCCAACTGCTCAAGATACTCCTTGCAGTTGCGCTTCCAATGACCCGGCTTCTTGCAGTAATGGCAAACATCCTTGGATTTTCCATCGTTTGAAGCCTTTGTCTTTTGCTTCTTCTCGGGTTCCACTTTCTTGGGTGGGGCAGAACGTTTCTTGCCCTTCATACTTGGCCCCTTCTTAACAGAAGATGAGGAGCCCACCAAGAAAGCTGGCTTATCCTTCTTAAGTGTGGATTCATATGTAACGAGCATATTGACCATCTCTTCAAGGGTGGCCTCTATCTTGTTCATATTAAAATTTATCACGAATCCATCAAATGAAGAAGGAAGAGATAGAAGCAGCAAGTCCACATTGAGTTCATGCTCCAACACCAAATCAAGGGTCGCTAACTTCTGTATGAGCCAAATCACTCGTACCCCATGATCACGGACCGAAGTCCCTTCACGCATGCGGCACGTCATCAACTCCTTAACAGTAGAGAACCTTTCAGCCCTCGACTGAGCCCCAAAAAGTTCCTTGAGTTGCGTGTGAATGTCAGCAGCATTCACCGTGTCCTCAAATCGCCTCTGGAGTTCATCAGACATCGAGGCTTGCATATAGCATTTGATCTTGATGTCATGGTCACACCATGCATCAAGTTTGGCCAATTCCTCCGGACTTATGTCAGCTGGTGCTTCCTTCGGAGGTGCTTTCTCTAACACGTAGAGCATTTTCTCCGAAGTTAAGACAATCTTCAACTTCCGGAACCATTCCGTATAGTTGGCGCCAGTCAGCTTGTTTTGTTCGAGGATCGAGAATAAAGGATTTCGCGAATTCATTGTATGAAATACTGAAAAGGAAAAACAGACATATATCAATGATTGTTTAACAATTTACTAAGACATAAAATAGGCGAATTTAATTTTATGAATCTCACTCCCACTATTTTAACGATTTCACCACCCTCTAGTGAAAACGGGAAACTTTTTCCTTAGTGAGAACATGGAGTCCAATTGACAAACTTATGGTCCCGAATAATATCAGCCAACCATAATTCTCAAAAGGTAGAGCCCAATTGCTTCCAAAGCAACCCCCATGTGTTTACCTCATGTCCAATAAGGGCCCAATAATATGACGCCGTTTAAAGTGACATGTCAAGATGACCCATCAATATTAAGTTGTGATGGACGGTCGCCATGTGGATCCCCCAATAATATGAGCCGATCCCATGGGAGTTCCACCCAACTTACAACATTTGTCGATCCAATGTACAGCTTTCCGACGGACGGGCCCCCCCAATAATATGAGCCGGACCGTATCCGCGGGTAGCATCACATACATTGACCGTTGATGGAAGGTAGGAACATTTAAACAATATTTAAATTTCCTTTATTTATCTTGATATAAATTTTAAATCATATTTAAAATGAGGGATTTTATTTATAAAAATATTTGTCTCATCATATTCAATTTATTGCATGCATTGCCGGATTCACGCAATTTATGTCTAAACATGCATACAATCATAATATCACATATTATATAGGATGATCGATTCCATTTCTAATTGACCCGTGGTTGCCAATCACGGGTCTTAGTCCAATCCTAGGTAATATGCAGTATGCAAATGCAATCCTATTACATATGCTTCCAATTTACATTTCTTCAGTCTTCATTGTCTGCTGGGCCCACCATCTTCAAATCTTGATCTCCCACTAAATCTAATGTATTTACAATAAATAACAATGACAAGTAGGGGATACATTTTTAGGGGGTGGGAACGGGCTATAAACCAAGCCCACTTTTATTACATATGACATTCATATCGGGCCATAAACCAGGCCCATTAATAAAACCAACAACAATAAAGACAAAATGTAAATTCCTAACATACACCTACAAAATTGGTCATGGCAATCGATCATCCTTATCCAATAACATTTAATTCAAAATTAATTTATTGGATAACATGCTGTGGCAATTCAAATTTAAACAAGATAAAATCATATTTTATATATAAAATCACATTTCACATAAAATCATATTTTATCTCCATATCAAATAAAATCATATTTTATCTATAAAATCCAATTTTACAAATAAAATCATATTTTACTTAATATATCATAAGATCATATCTTATCATCAATTGTACCAAAATAATTGATTTCAAAATTCAATTTACGGATAAAATATTAAAATTTTCAAAAATTCAAATTTATCCAAAATCAATTTTAAAATTTACGGACTCGAACAATTCGATCCGAAATCTCGTGAACCAATCAAAAACAATTTTTGACCGGACCAAAAATAAAATTTTAACATATTAAAATTAATTTTTAATAAAATATTAATTTTTCCCGCGGGCCACCCGGGACACTCCCGGGTTGGCCCGCACCCGGGGCGCGGGCCGGGGCAGCCCGGCTGCCCCCTTAGGGCAGCAACGCTTGCTGCCCTGGCGGCGCCTGGCGCCGCCGCTGGGCGGCGCTGTGCGCCGCCCCTGGGCGGCGCCGAGCGCTGCCCTGCGCAGCGCCCAGCGCTGCGCTGGGCAGCGCACAGCGCTGCCCTGGGCAGCGCCGTGCGCCGCCCTGGGCGGCGACGGTCGCCGCCCTGGGCGGCGCCGTGCGCCCCCTTTGGGCGGCGCCGTGCGCCGCCCCTGGGGGCAGCGACCATCGCTGCCCCCTCCGGGCAGCGATCCAATCGCTGCCCGGGTTTCGCCCCCGGAAAAAAAAATTTTTTTTTTTATTAAAAATATTTATTTTGTTTCAAAAACCGAGACTCAAAAATTTTGTACAATTGATTAATTCAATCGATTGATCTGAGCAACCTGGCTCTGATACCACTGTTGGAAAACTGGCAAGTTCCCAGACCAATTACGATTGATACCCGGTGCAGCGGAAGTTTAAAAATTTTTCATGGAACGTTTCCATGGTATGGGTATCAACCGTTCATCGATTGAATTACGTGTGTGTAAAATTTAAATAACAATTAAATAAATTTTACCTCAAATCTCGCAACGAGATTAATGGACACCAACAGAACAATTCTGCTCTTGTTGTCTCTCCCTGGAACCGATGAACGCCTTCAATCAGGTCCACGAACAGAGGTTTAATCCCTCTGATAGATTGCACTAGAAAATCTATCAGAAGTTTTCTGCGAAGAGAATACACGAATTTGATTCGTTATTCCTTACTGCGATTCAAAATCACAGACCGGAATTTTCTCGGGCAGAGTATGGGGAGGGTTCGGCCGAAACAACCTTTGAGAGGAACTAGGGTTTTCGATTTTTGCTCTCAAAAATTATGACCTGTTGTGTGTAATTTCTGTACTGAAATAACTTATTTATAATGCAGGCCACTAACACCTTAGGGCCCATTAGTCATAAGCTGGGGCCCGACAAGCAAAGCCCACTCGTTCAGAAATTAATATAAAATTCATCGTGACTCCGATTGATGAAACGATTTCACCAATGTGCACAGAAACCATTTCTGCACGTTTTAAAGTCAAAATAAATTTTCCTGAATCCGAATTCAGTGGTTTCCAAAAATGTCCATCCCTATGTCATTTTAGGAAATCCTACTCCCTTACTCTTATTTAAGAAGTCCAACTCCTTAGTTCATTAAATTTAACTCTTTAAATTTAACTATCTCAACGGGGATTAAAACTCCATTACACTGTGTGACCCTCAATGGTTCAGGGATACAGCTAGCCGTGGGCTCACAACTCCTTGTGACTCGGAACAACACTTTCCGACTTGCCCAACGAATCATGGTAAAGCGCCTAGCAACATCGCCCCATGATTCCCTAGGTATCACTGATAGTGCCTACAAGAACCAGTAGATTTTGGTTAACGTACAGTACGGTCCCTTCATCCATATATCCCGATCGAATCAACAACCATTGGTATATCGAGAGTCGCTCAAGATTCGATAACTATGCAATACATCTTGAAGATCAAATTAGTGACATCGCATGTGCTACTAAGAAACCATTTCTTAAATCACATCAAGTACTCTGGCCAGAGATTTGTCACACTAATATCTCCTCAGATCGCATAGGATATCCACACTCGCAAGTATGTGGTGAATCCTTGACAACAATGCATTGACTCCTATATGTGTCGTAACTGTACCCAATCTCGACACCTGATGACCCCCTCAGAGTCGGTAAACGAGTCAAAGCACAGTACTAGCATATAGAGTCTCCATGATGTTTCAAGTCGTAAGGACTAATGGTGTACAACCAAAACCGCGGACTTTATCCACTCGATAAGTGATAACCACTTGGAAAGTCCGGATAGGGTAGTTCGACTATTCATCCTATGAATATCCATTTGCATGCTTCGAACATCTCCATGTTCCCTACCAATGAAACGTGGTACTCCGCATCGCAAATGCTAGTCTCAAACTCGAGCGATCCTTATCCTTATTATCGGACGGCTCAATCGACTAGGAACGGTTTTAGAATATACAGTGACTATAAGATGTATTTCATGATAGACATCTCCATGTTCTACCACATCTTACATACACTATAGTATATTCAAGGTCTTTATCAAAACAACAATAGTATATCACAATATAACAATATGAAGTAATATAAAGTCATTGCCATAAAAGTGTAAATAATATTAAACAAAAGATTGTTTATACAAAGAGTCAACAAATCCCATAGCCACACAGTTGGCTCACTGGGCACCCACTCTTACAGTTTAAGTGTATTTTGGGCTTTAATAATTAGTTAGAAAATTATTTGGGCCTTAAATAATTTATTTAAGTTAGCCTAATAATTTTTATGGGTTTGGGAGCCCATGAATATTTTTGGGCCAATTAGTGGATTTAGGGCCAGTCTACAATTTTATTGTGTTTAATTAAGTTAATGGGCTTAAATATTTTATTTAGGCCCAGTTAAGTTTAATTAAGTTATTTGGGCTAAGATATGATTATTGGGCTTTAATTTAAATATAATGGGCTTAGAGTGAGTGACCAGCAGTGTGGACCAACCCATGAAAAATAAATAAGTTCGGAATATATATTTAATTATTTTATGCATAAAGTTTATATTTTAAGTATAAGTATATTTATTATGAAAATAAATTAAATATATATTACGGACATATTTTCAGTGCATGCATTCATGAAATTTCTTATGTATATAATTATGTAAATGATGAGCAATAAAATATTTTGGTGGAAATTGAAGTATGTGTGACATAGGGGTGGTTTTCCACCATATGATTCGGTAGTTTTACTACCATAGGGGTGGTTATCCACCATATGATTTTACTACCATAGGAGGTGATTTATCACCGCCATCGTACGTTGGTTCAGGAGATTGATCAGTCGACACATGAGCGTCACACTTATGGATAGGACCATCTTCAGGTTTCAAAAGCATTGCTCAATTATGTTATATATGATGAAGAAATAATATGTTTATGATTATGGTTATGATTCAGTTTATGATTCAGCAGTTTTATTATGTGATGAAAATATTTCCATGCATGCTCATGTACATGTATATGTATTAGTAATTATGTGATGCATTATTTTTAATCTTGTTATAAAGGATTAGACATGTTGAGCCCCTAGGCTCACTACGCTTATATGGTGCAGGTGAGCATGATGACGTTTATGTAGCTCCTACCGGTGGTGAGGACTTATGAGCTCACGGAGCAGTGGACCCCGTGACCGTCGCAGCTATTTAGTTTATTATGTTGAATTTTGAAACATGTTTTATTTTATTATTGTTTTCGCATATGAGATTTTTCAGCAGCATTGTTTATTATTTTAAATTGATGCATGAAATATTTTTAAGGATTTATTTATTGAATATTTTTCAGGTTATTTAAGAAAAAGTATGTTATTTTTATATACATATATGTATGGGCATGTATGTATAGTAGTATTATTTAAAAAAAAAAAAAAGTTTTTCCGCATTTATTAGTAGTAGGCGTTCCATCTATTCTCCTATATCTCGAACCCCACAAAAAAAGGGGAAATTGTTGTGAAAAAGTAAAAATATATGGTAAAAAGTAAAAAACTCCAAAACTCAAAATATATCAAACTCTATACTTTATAAATTTTTCTCTCTCAATTTAATTGTGTTTTTCTACACAAATGGAGAGACCTATTTATAGATCTCATTTGGAGATTAGTCCAAAAATTAATACATCATCAACACACACTAATTTTCAAAATTTTACAACTCAATTTTCAACATTCAACATTTAACATTTAATAATAATATATTTTCAACACACCCCCTTGTGATGATGATCGTGATACGATGACTGTCTTTATTACGTGTTTTATGCTGCCTCGTTCAAAACCTTACTAGAAAAAACTCATTGGGATAAAAATTATAGTAAGAAAAAAAGAGTGCAGCCACGTAAACTCTCCCTCATGTTAACACAAACGTTTCTTCACATATTTCGTAGATTGCGCATCCTAATATTATATATATGTTTTCTGAATATCGTCGTAGGAAGTTTCTTTGTGAAGAGATCTGATGAGTTCTCACTTTATTGAATGTAACACATATCAATATCTTTATTCTTCTCAAGATCTTGAGTGAAGGCAAAGAACTTTGGGGGATATGTTTGGTTCTGTCATTTTTTATGTATCCTTATTTCATTTGAGCAACACATGCAGCATTATCTTCATATAGTATCACAGGCTTCTTGTCTACTGACAATCCACACGAAGTTTGGATATGTTGGGTCATTGACTTTAGCCACACACATTCACGGCTTGCTTCATGTAATGCAATAATCTTGACGTGATTTGACGAAAAGTTGTTACGAGTATTTGTTTCTATGAACGCCAAGAAATTGCAGTGCCTCCATGAGTAAATACATATCCGATTTGGGAACGTGTCTTATGTGGATCAGATAAATATCCAGCATCAGCATAACCAATGATACTTTGATTGGTATATTTTGAATATAAAAGTCTCAAATCTATCGTTCCTCGTAGATAAAGGAATATATGTTTAATTTCGTTTCAGTGCCTCTTTGTTGGATATGAGCTGAATCTTGCCAATAAATTAACAGCAAAAGATATATCAGGTCTAGTACAATTTGCAAGATACATAAGGGCACCAATGGCACTTAGATATGGTATTTTCGGACCAAGAATAACTTCACAATCTTCACATGGACGTAATGGATCATTTTTTTATGTTTAACGATCTAACAACCATTGGAGTACTTAAAGGATTTGATTTATCCATATTAAAACGTTTAAGAACCTTTCTGTATAATTTGCCTGGTGAACAAAAATTTCACATTCTTTTTGTTCGATTTGCAAACCCAGACAATACTTGGTTTTTCCAAGGTTCTTCATTTCAAATTATTCCTTCAAGTACATCATAACTTCTTGAATTTCCTTATTCGTTCCAATAATGTTTAAATCATCAACATATACAGTAATAATTACACATCCGGATGTTGTTTTTTTGATGAAAACACAAGGGCATATTGAATCATTTACATATCCCTTTTTCATCAAGTGTTCACTTAGCCGATTATACCACATTCGGCCAGATTGATTCAACCCGTATAATGATCTTTGCAATTTCACATAATAAAATTCTCTTGGTTTTGAACTTTGTGCTTCAAACATCTTAAGTCCTTCAGGGATTTTCATGTATATATCACTATCAAGTGATCCGTATAAGTAAGCTGTAACAACATCCATAAGATGCATTTCTAAATTTTCAGACAATTCCAAACTAATCAAATATCGAAACGTAATTTCATCCATGACGGGAGAATACGTTTTTTCATAATCAATTTCATGCCTTTGAGAAAAACCTTGTGCAACAAATCGAGCTTTATATCTTACTACTTCATTTTTCTCACTTCGCTTTCGAACAAAAACCCATTTGTATCCAACAGGTTTTACACCTTCAGGTGTGAGGACTATAGGTTCAAAAACATTACGTTTATTTAACGAATTCAATTCAACCTAGATCAGAGACGGAGCTAGAGGGGGGGCGGTAGGGCCGTCGCCCCCCCTCAATTTTTCCAAATTTTTTCTATGTATTATATATATCATATATATAGTTAATTAAATAAAAAAATTTAAAACTCTTTTTATATTTGTGAGATCAATGTATATTTTTCATTAATCTCGCAAGAATAAACTCTAATACAAAAATTCAAATAATATGAATCACATTTAATTGCAAAGATTTTGAAACAAATGTATTCAACGGTTTAACAAATAAAAAACAATTACTTTTAAATAAATATTTATATTTTTTAATCTGATTTCTTGTACAATCATCCATTTTTGAATGTATTAAACTACTAAAATTATAATTACTATTCTAAAAAATTGAAAAATAATATAAATGTTAGTATGTCATAGATATATTAATTAGATTAATTTAACTATTTAAATATTAATTTCATAGAGCTGGAGTTTTAGGTGTAAAATTTGTAATTAAATATGGAATATTTATGTTTTAACATTTTTTATTCATTGATATTACACTTATACATATTTTGTTCAAAATTTCATAATAAATTTAATCATTACTTAGTTTGAATTATATATAAAAAAATCGAATATAATAATTTATCTAAATATAATATACATGTAAATAAAAAAATTACATATTATTTTAATTTTTAATCTGCATGTTAAATATTTTCTTTGCAGTTATTAAAATTTTAATTTTAGTATTTTAAATATTGAAAAACTTTGAAATAGTTTTTTTTAACTTTTACATAATTTAATATGAAACCACATATTTAATTTTTATTTTAAATTTCGTTATAAGAAATTCAATTTTTTTCAAAATTTTAATAAACTTTCTCAATGATATGAGTCAAAATTATTTTTTTATATTATTATGTATATATATTTTAAATTTTTTAATAATCAATAATTACATAATACTAAATTCGTCCCCCTCACTTAAAAATCCTAACTCCGTCCCTGACCTGGATGACATCTTTCCATTTTACCCAATCTTGCCGAGTTTTACATTCACCAAAAGATTTTGGTTCATGATCTTCATTCTCATTTATGATGTCATTTGTCACATTATAAGAAAATATCTCATCAATTTCTTCTATATCTTTTCGGTTTCATATTTTTTTAGTATTAATATAATTGATAGAGATTTCACGATTCTCGTCAGTTTATGGTTCTGACAGAACATTTTATCATCATGTGTTTCTTCTCGAACGCCATTTTCTATTTTGTGATCATCGTGTTTCTCTATGTATTTTCTTTTCCGAGGATTTTTATCCTTGGAACCGACTGGACTTACACGCTTCAAACGTTTTATGACATCATGATTGTCTTCAATTTGTTTCTTTGGTATTTCAATTCGAGCAAGGTCATTTACAGCAGGTATATATGATTTTGTTACCCCTTTTGTGTCTGCAAATGCATCTGACATTTGATTTGTTATTCTTTGCAAGTAAACAATTTGCTGTACCTCTTTCTCACATTGTTTAGTTCTTGGATCAAAATGTAACAATGATGGTACATACCATGTAATTTTTTTTTCGATGTGTTTCTTTTCTCCCCCTAACATTGGGAAGATTTCTTCATTAAAATTACAATCAGCAAACGTGTTGTAAACACATAGTTTGTCTGAGGCTCTAGATATCGAATGATTTATGGGCTATCATAACCGATATAAATACCGATATTTCTTTGAGGACCCATTTTTTATCGTTGAGGTGGTGCAATAGGAACATATACCATACATCCAAAAATTCTCAGATGAGAAATGTTTGGTTCTTTACCAAATGCAAGCTGCAATGGGGAGAATTTATGATAAGCACTTGGTCTGATGCGAATTAATGCAGCAGCATGTAAAATTGCATGTCCCCATATAGAAATAGAGAGTTTTGTTCTCATAATAATTGGTCTAGCAATCAGTTGTAGATGTTTAATCAGTGATTAAGCTAATCCATTTTGTGTATGTACATGAGCAACATGATGCTAAACAGTGATTTTCATTGACATACAATAGTCATTGAAAGTCTGGGAAGTAAATTCTCCAACATTATCAAGTCTTATTTTCTTGATTGTATAATCGAAAAACTGATTCAGCAATTTTATATTTGAGCCATCAATCTTGCAAATGCCACATTCCGAGTTGACAATAAGCATACATGTGACCATCTGCTAGAGGCATCGATCAATACCATAAAGTATCAAAATGGTCCACATGATGGATGAATTGGCCCACAAATATCACTCTGAATACGTTCAAGAAATATGGGTGATTCATTTTGGATTTTAGCTGGTGATGGTCTTATAATAAGTTTTCCAAGAGAACATGCTTTACATTGAAACTTATTATTCTGAAATATCTTTTGGTCTTTCAGTGGATGACCATGTGTATTTTCTATAATTCTTCGCATCATTATTGAACCAGGATGTCCCAATTGATTATGCCAATTGGCTAATATTGATGAATTATCAACCACCATATTTGATTCAATTGGAGTTATATGCGTATAATGCAATCTAATAGGGAGCATTGGTAGTTTTTCAACTACATATTTCTTTTCTGATTTATATGTAGTAAGACACATATATTTTTTATTTCCATCAGTTATTGTCTCAGTATCTTACCCATGAGAATATATGTCATTAAAACTCAACAAATTTCTTTTTGATTGTGGTGAATATAAAGAATTATTTATCAGAAATTTTGTACCATTAGGTAACAAAAAACGTACTTTACCACATCCTTCAATCAAGTCTACAAGACCAGATATTATATTCACCATTGTTTTTGTTGGTTTTAATTCCAAGAAATATCTTTTATCTCGGAGAATAGTGTGCGTTGTACCACTATCAGGTATGCAAACTTCCATGGGTTTATTTCCTTGTTTATCTTTGCTCATAACATTTTCCATATCTAACTTCAAAAAAAAATGCAATAAATAAAAATTAAGTACAATACAAATGCAAAATATAACATGTTTTATAATAATAAAAAAATGCATGAAAAATACAATATGTTACATTCTTGTCCCACTAATATATTAATCAATGTCTTCAAAATCATTCAAAAAATCAGCAGCATCGAAATGAGTTGAACCACTTAAATGGTCACTATTTTCAATAAAATTGGTCTCTTTTCCTTTTTCCTTTATCAATTATTTATAGAGCTTACAAATGTGCTCAGGGGCTCGGCAAGTACGTGGCCAATGTCTTAGAGTTCCACATCTATAACAAACACTCTCAGATCTTTTTGAGTGATTTTCAGTTTCATTCATGTTTTTATGTTGCCTTTTTGGTGGGTGGTTCGTGACGCTCTTTTGAGATGAGTTATTGAAGTAACTATCTCGATTATTTTCATATCCATGGTCGCGGTCCGGTCGCGACCGCGATAATTTCTACGTCCACGCCCATGCCCACGTCCACGACCAAAATCTTGTTTATGCTTTTGATTTTGGTTTTCATTTTTACTTACAACATTTACTTCTGGAAATGTCGTTGATCCACTTGGTCGGGATTCATGATTTCTCATTAACAATTCGTTGTTCTTTTCCGCCACAAGAAGACATGCGATGATTTCAGAATATCTCGAAAATCTAAGCACTCTATGCTGTTGTTGTAGAGTTATATTTGATGCGTGAAAAGTGGAAAATGTCTTCTCAAGCATTTCCATTTCAGTAATCACATGTCCAAAAAATTTCAATAGTGAGACTGATAAGTGTATTTTATACACTTAATTTATATATTATTTTTATTGTTAATTGATGCTTTCGAGCAGATTTATGCGTGAGTTTTGTTATTTTTGTGGTTATAGGACATTATTGAAGTGTTGTGAAAAAAAAAATTAAAATTTAGAAGAGAAAAGAATAAAATGGGAAAAAAGAAGCAGTAAAGGAAAGAAAAGAATGAAGAATAGAATTGGGCTTTTATTTGGGCTTAATGTTTTGCGCTTCTTTAAGCGCTAAAGAGAAGAAACCAAGAGCAAACGCGATGTGGCTTGCAAGTTTGGGAAATTGAGATCAGAACCTTATGCGCGCCCGCCTGGCTCAATTGAGCGCCCGCCCCGTCGCTGTAATATCAGATTCTTATTATATCGGGCAAGGAAACTTTTGTATTTTTAATGGGCTTTTTGGATGGACTTTTTCACGCGATATAAAAGGAATTTAATTCGGTCTGTGAGAAGGGAGAGCCGCCACAACACACGTACAGGAATCAGAGATTAGAGATTTGAGGCGTGATCGTGAATATTTCTAGGAGAATCTGTGTTTTACTTGAAGAACAAAGACGGAGATCGATAGATCGAACACGACATCGCATCGACGGATTTGTTTTCTATCTTTTTATTTATTTAATTCTGATTTGATGTTTGGATTTTTTAATATGATTTGTTTTATTCATAATTTTATTATGAACTAAATTTTTAGAGTCTAGAGGTCGGATGGAACCTGGTGTAGACACTTTCATGAATTTTTGATTTTATTGAATTGAGTTTCTTCTAGATTAATTGTTTTTTCTAGATTTGAATTTCTTTTCAATTACCTGATCAATAATTGAACTGTAATATTTATTTGAAATCTGGCACTCGGAAGAGGAGATTTTGAATAGGACCAATAGAATTTAAACTGTTAATTATTTATATAACTCTAGAGAGTATATAATTTTAACAGAGCTTTTAAAAAGAACATTGTTTTGTATAGATCACTGCAAGTAGATTCTTAATAGGGATATTGAAATTGAACTGTAGTTGATAAACATTATTTTTTGCTCGCGAGAAGAAAATAATAAACTTAAGTGTTCTTGGCTATTAATTGACTGAAATTCATGAAGATTATTTAATTAGGATTGATTGTTGTTGAAACCAGTTGAAATCTAAATTTCTAGACAATTTTTTTCTCTGATTGATTTTTTATCTGAAAGTTGTGTGCGTGCTATCAAAAACCTCCTGATTATTTTATTTTCCGCAAAACCTCTCAGTTATTGATTTTCTAGATAAAATTAGGACTATTTTAATTACAAGAACTGAATATTTTCATTTTACTCTCTGTGGTAATGATACTTGATTTATCACTATATTAAAACTTGACACTCGTACGCTTTCGAGTATTTTTCACTACAAGTTTTTGGCGCCGTTGCCGGGGAGTAAATTTTGATTTTTGTTTAGTCTTGTTACCAATTAGTCTAAGTTTTAATTTAGAGTTTTTTATTTTATTTTAAGTTACTAATTGATTTCTTTTTATTTTTAAATTGTTGTTCATGCGAAGATCTCAAAGTATAAATTCTCTACTGCTTGATCTTAAGATCGAGAGAACTGCACGTGCTTTGAGAAAAGGGAGAAGAGGGAGAAGTTAATAGAATGGCTGAAGAGAATCAAGCTTCCTTGGTGCCAATTAGAGAGCACTTCAGGCTAGTAATCCAGGCTCACTACTCTGGAATAGCTCGTGGAACTATCAATGCTAACAATTTTGAGGTAAAGCCTGCATTGATCAACATGGTTCAGCAGAACCAGTTTAATGGGAGTGCAACTGCTGATCCTCACCTACACCTGCGCACTTTCCTGGAGATAACTGACACGGTAAAATTTAATGGTGTTTCTGAGGATATTATACGCTTACGGTTATTTCATTTTTTTCTCAGGGACCAAGCCAGAAGTTGGCTACAATCACTGCCATTGGGAAGTATAACTACATGGGAGGAGATGGCAGAAAAATTTCTTGCAAAATATTTTTCACCTGCCAAATCCACCCAAATGAAGATTGAAATCAGCACATTCAGGCAGATGGACTCTGAACAGTTTTACGAGGCATGGGAAAGGTATAAAGAGTTATTAAGACGTTGTCCTAACCATAAATTTGCAGATTGGGAGCAAATTGAGCTGTTCTATAATGGGCTGAATGCGCCTACTCGATTGTCGGTGGACTCTGCTGCTGGAGGCACCATTTTTGCTAAGGACCCTGTATAGGCCTATGATATGTTGGAGCAGATGACGATCAATAGTTTTCAATGTCCATCTGAGCGTATGGGAGTCAAGAAGCCAGTTGGAGTGTATGCAGTGGATCCTCTCACATCTATCACTGCTCAATTATCTGCACTGACTACATAGGTAGCTGCATTTAATAAAGTGAGTGTTGCAGAACCAGCAGGTGTGCTAGGTGCTATGGAATATTATCACCATCCTGAACAAGTGTAGTACATTAATCAGAGAGGTTATGGGGGATACAGAGGTAATCTTGTTCCCAATACTTATCATCCTAGTTTGCGTACTCATGAAAATTTTTCTTATGCTAAAAATAAAAATGTGTTGAATCCTCCGGGGTTCATTACAAATAAAGGTGAGGGTAAGCCTTCTTTGGAGAATTTTTTTAGTAATTTTGTGCAGGAATCGGGTAAGAGAATGGCGAGGACTGAGACTCGCCTTGATAGTTTAGAGACGCATGTGGCCAACATGGGCGCTGTGTTGCAATCCATGGAGACTAGCATAGGGTAGCTGGTGAATACCTTGAAAGATAATAACAGAGGCCAGTTTCCAAGTAATACAGAGGTAAATCCGAAGGAGCAGTGGAATGCCATCATGTTGAGGAGTGGAAAGCAAGTGGATAAAGAAGAAGGCCAACTTGAGAGCAATAATTCTGAAAAATTTGTTGTTGAAGAGAAGGAAGTCGAGGAGTGTTGTGAAAATTCCTCGCAAGCGTACGAGTGTCAAGTTTTAATATAGTGATTAAATCAGATATCGATCCCACAGGAAGTAAAATGAAAATATTTAATGCTTGTAATTAGAATAGTCTAAACTTTATCTAGAAAAATAAACTTTGAGAGTTTTGCAGTAAAATAAAAATAATTAAGAGATTTAAAAGCACGCACAAAACTTTCGGATTAAAAATCAATCAGAGAAAAATGGTCTAGAGGTATAGATTTCACCTGGTTTCAACAACAATCAATCCTAATTAATTAATCTTCATGAATTTCAAGGAATTAATAGCCAAGAACACTTAAGTGTACTCCTGAGTGCCGAATAAACTATATCAACTACAATTCAATTCCAATATCCCTATTAAGAATCTACTTGCAGTGATCAATTCAAAACAATGTTCTTTTTAAAAGCTTTGTTAAAATTATACACTCTCCCGAGCAATATAAATAATTAACAGTGTATTTTTCAATGGTCCTATTCAAAATCTCCTCTCCCGAGTGCCAGATTTCAAATAAATATAACAAATCAATTATTGATCAGATAATTGAAAAGACAATCAATTCTAGAAAAACAATTAATCTATAAGAAACTCAATTCAATAAAATCAAGAATTCATGAAAGCGTCTACACCAGGTTCCATCCGACCTCTAGACTCTAAAAAATTAGTTCATAATAAAATTCTGAAAACAATAAATCATGTTCAAAAATCCAAACATATTCAGAATAAAATAAAAGATAAGAAACAAATCTGTCGTTGACGCCGTGTCCGGACTATCAAACTCCGTCTTTGTTCTTCAATTAAGCTCCAGAAATCCTTCCCAAAAGTTCACGATCAACTCTGATATTCTGTAATTGTGATTGTGGCGGCTCTCCTCTTTTCTCAAGTCTGACAAATAATCCTTTTATATCGTATCTCAAAAGCCCAAGAATAAAGCCCAAGAAAATAGAAAGTTTCCTTCCCGATTAACACACTAAAAGCGACAAGCGAGCGCCTAAAAACCCAAGAGGGCGCCCATAGGGATCTGCCTTCAATTCTCTCGTCTTCCACTTGACAAGCGCGTTAGCTCTATTTCTTCTCTTCTTCAGCGCTAGAGATAAGCGCTATCCTTTGAGGCCCAAATTTAAAAGCCCATCACTGTTTATTCTCTCTTGTCAAACCGTTTCTTCTCTATTTCTTCTTTATTTTCTTTTCTCAATTATTTTCCTTTAATTTTCTTTTCTGAATTCTCATTTTCTTCACTTTTCCAAATAAAATCAATAAGTCTCTGCAAGCACAAAAACAACACAACACAGCATAAATCTGCTCGAAACAAGCAATTAATAATTAAAATCATATATAAATTAAGTGTATAAAATACACTTATCAAATACCCCCAAACTTAGACTTTTGCTAGTTCCGAGCAAAACTATTAAAATTCAAATTCCAAAAACTCAATCTCTCAAAACCCACAAGAATAGTCAAGAAATAATATGGATCAATGGCATCTGCAATGATTTCAAAAAATTTCAAATCCAATCTCATCCAACCCACTAACACTTAAAAATTTCAGCTAGAACAAAATAACCTCATAAACTCACAATCTCCGCAACTCACGTTCAAAACACCCTTATCCAAGATTCATACATTCATAGATCATGAGGACTTTTCAAGGATAGCATAGGATCAAATATAGGAATATTTATCAAAAATACCCACAAATAGGTACATGCGAAGAATAATAGTGTGTGCGTGTTTCGATCAAAATTCATAATCATTAAAAGTATCAATCAACAGTCCATAGGCTAAATTCTCGCAATTCTTCTCCACTAGTATATTGGGCAACTGAGACTCGGTCAATAGGACTTAATTGGCTCATAATGTAAGGCCTGGCTCATGGCTACAAACGAAGGATAAGAATTCATATAAGGAGTAATTCATATTTATCAAACTCTAATTACGACTCCTTTTTCATTCACAATTTCACACTTTTTCTCTTCAATTCACTTCATTAATTTTTTCTCAACTTCATCTTCTTTCACAACTCTTTTCAACTTTCATCATTTTTTTTTCTACTACCTTTTTCATTTTTTCTTTTCAATTCACCACCACACCAATCCTTTTTCTCACAAATAAAACTAGGAGTATAAAACATTTTAGCATTCAAATTACTCTCTTAAAGGTAGGAAATAGTGTATAGGCTATTCAGGTAGTCAATGTAGGACCTTGAAATAATTAAGAATGGGGGTTTAATCACACGTTTACACGCATGCCATACGATTTTCAATAAAGCTCAAATAAGGTACTAGGGATACATATAAAATAGGTAGCTTGAAAGGCTCAAAAGAATTCAGAAAAATTGCCTAAATCATCCCTAATCTCAATTTTGCCTGTATTTCTCCTCGAAGAGTGTTCGAACTAGTTCTAGACAAGTCTCAATCCACAATTAAATCATACAAATTCAATCAATGCAGAAAAAATAATCATCAGCAGTAAACGATGATTTTTGAACAAATTTCAGATCATGTACCTCAATGTACTCATATAAGTGTAAGCTCAAATGGGCAACTAAGGATAAATTATTTCAAAGAAAATTAGGCCCAAAAATTTCAAACAATGCCTCAATCATCTCTATGTCTGTATGTCTCAAAAATCAGATTCAAGTATTAATCACAGAGTATATAGGAAATTGTTCATTCACTTGGTTCCAGTTTTTCAAAAATATTTTTCAGATAGGTGAACAATCATGGATTTCAGTTATAGCACAAAAAAAAAAAAAAATTCATCAGCCATGCATCCACATCTTTCTCGACTTCTTTTAAATTCAACTCAATAAAACTCAACAAAAATGTAATCTATGAAGCACACAATAAAACTCAACTACTCAACTATCAACCAAACAACTAAATCAAACATTGATTCACCCCCCAAACTTAATATAATCATTGTCCCTAATGATTAAAAATCAATAAAAGAACAAGGGACTCATACCTTCGACATCGAGAATCAGGACTCGGCGTCATCATCATCATCTCCATGGAAAGAAGGTGCAGCATCAGCAGTATCATCATAAGACCACTGCGGAAGAGGTGGATAAGGCACAACAGTGGGCGGATAATTCTGGGCGAGAGCAGCAGTGAAGTCATGCATATATGTCATATGTGCTCGCATCATCTTCCACTGCTTCTTCATCTGAGTAAGCACGGCCGTAGAATCATCATGAGTAGAATACTCAGTGGCCAGATGCGTTGGTAAGGACATAGGTCCTTCCAAATGGGAAGGTGCTGGCTCAAAGTGTGGTAGTGGCTCAGAGTGTTGCGGTGGTTCAGCTGCTTGTTCAGAAGTACTGGCCGCTTTCTTCTTCTTGTCCCGTCTCAAAGCACCAGTAATTTTTATAGGACCTCGAATTGGAATAATCTGTTCCGTATCATCCCACACAACACCAGCTAACCGGCAAAGTTGAGTAATCAAAGACGAGTGGGGTAAACTGATAGTCGAGGAACCCCTAACTGCAGCAATAATAGACTCCTGAATCACCCTCCCAGCATCAACAGATTTTCCAGTGACAATGCACTACAGAAGACCAGCTCTAACCTTAGTCACATCGGATGTATGCCCAGATGGCAACATTCTGGCAGCCACAAACTCATGCCAATTATTCACTTCTCTTCTAAGAAAGATGGATGGAAATGTAACAGCTTCATCCTTTGCATTCCTCTTCCATTCCGCCCCATCATGACACAAAGTCTGAATTACAATATTATCTGGATATGACTCATTCTTGAATACCTCATACTCATCATCTGAAATGTCCGAATCCGGCATTTCATAGAGATTGTTAATTGTACTCTTATCAAAAGGCACCAATTTTCCTCGAACTTGAACTTTCAGATTCACGTCTTTGACCATCAAATTTGCAAAAAAACTCATGAATCAATGATATAACAGCATTTGGTGGACTCCTCACGAATGTATCCCAACCTCTTCTCTCAGCTTCAATTAACGCCGGTGCATTACACTCTCTGAAACTCATTCCTCTTTCTTTTTGCATCACTCTCTCCATTACATCAAACCAATAATCCTCTGCTGTGGCATTCCAAAATCTGTTTCTATCATATGGAGCAGTAGAAGACGAAGAAATTGCTCCCTTCCCTTTGGTTTTCGGGGGCATTGTAAATCAATAATTCAACTCAAATCAAATGCCTCAACAAACAATGCACTAACTCGAACCGATTCCAACAACTTCAAACACAACTTTAACACAAGCAATTCAACAAACACTTGATATGTTGGATAACGTGTTCAGATCAATTAAGAATTGATACCCGGTGCAGCGGAAGTTTAAAAATTTTTATTTTTCGATATGGAACGATTCCATATCATGGGTA
The DNA here is from genome assembly GCF_033568475.1 of Henckelia pumila. Classification (NCBI taxonomy): domain Eukaryota; kingdom Viridiplantae; phylum Streptophyta; class Magnoliopsida; order Lamiales; family Gesneriaceae; genus Henckelia; species Henckelia pumila. Next base: position 39,228,668 of record NC_133120.1, read on the forward strand.
TCAAAACTTTACGATTAAATTTATGCAAGTAAAAATAAAATCACAATTAAATTTTTACCTATTCAAGAAACGGCTTGATTATGGACACCAACAGAATTTAATCTGCTCTTCTTGTATATCCCGGGAACCGATGGCTTCACGATCAATCACCGGAATAAGGTCCACGAACAGAAAACAGAAACCCTCTGATTGATTGCACTAGAAATCAATCAGATGTTTATCGTAGAGAATAAACAGATTTGATCTGTTAATTCAGAATGTAATTTATTGTAAAAAATCACAAACCGAATTTTCTCAAAAGGAGTAGGAATTTTAAAAAAATCCCTTTTAACATATTGTGTGTATTTCAAAAATTGCTAGAATGAATTCTACATGATTTTCGAAACACTACATACTTATTTATAGATAATTTCTAGACTAGATTAAGTTATAATCGTATTAGGACTCTAACTCTTTAGGGCCCACAATCCATAACTTAAGCCCAACAAGCCAAGCCCGTTGTTATAGAAATTAATATAAAATTCATCGTGACTCCGATTGATAAACTGATTTTACCAATGTGCACAGAAACCATTTCTGCATCTTTTAAAGTCAATATAATTTTTCTGAATCCGAATTCAGTGATTTCCAAAAATGTCCATCCCTATGTCATTTTAGGAAATCTCACTCCTTTTAATTAAGAAGTCCAACTTCTCTTTCATTAAATTTAACTCTTTAAATTTAAATATCTCAACGGGGTTTAGTAATCCATTACTTGTGTGACCCTCAATGGTTCAGGGATACAGCTAGCCGTGGGCTCACAACTCCTTGTGACTCGGAACAACAATTTCCGACTTGCCCAACGAATCATGGTAAGAGCGTCTAGCAACATCGCCCCATGATTCCCTAGGTATCACTGATAGTGCCTGCAAGAATCAGTAGATTTTGGTTAGCGTACAGTACGGTACCTTCATCCATATATCCCGATCGAATCAACAACCATTGGTGCATCGAGAGTCGTTCGAGATTCGATAACTATGCATTACATCTTGGAGATCAAATAGTGACATCGCATGTGTTACTAGGAAAACCGAGTAACCTAAAACACATCATGTACTCTGGCCAGAGATTCATCACACTAATATCTCCTCAGATCGCATAGGATATCCACACTCGCAAGTATGTGGTGAATCCTTGACAACAAAGCATCGACTCCTATATGTGTCATAACTGTACCCAATCCCGACACCTGATGACCCCAATAGAGTCGGTAAACGAGTCAAAGTACAGTACTAGCATATATGATGTTTCAAGTAGTAAGGACTAATGGTGTACAACCAAAACCGCGGACTTTATCCACTCGATAAGTGATAACAACTTGGAAAGTCCGAATAGGGTAGTTCGATCATTCATCATATGAATATCCATTTGCATGCTTTGAACATCTCCATGTCCATTACCAATGAAACGTGGTACTTGGCATCACAAATGCTAGTCTCAATCTCGAGCGATCCTTATCCGTATTAGCGGACGGCTCAATTGACTAGGAACTGTTTAGAATATACAGTGACTATAAGATGTGTTTCATAATAGTGATCTCTCTTTATTCACTATCTCATCTTACTTACACTATAGTATATTCAAGGTCTTTATCAAAACATCAATAGTTATCACAATATAACAATATGAAGAAAGACAAAGAAAATGCCATTAATGAATGTAAATTATATTAAACAAAGATTATTTATACATAGAGTCACAAAAGCCCTTAGCCACAAGTTGGCTAACCGGGCACCCACTCTTTCAATGTCCCACTTGCCCTAAAGCCAACTAGTCACACTACGCAATCCTATTGCTTCGCGATGTTTGTCAAACAATGGTCCTGACAAGGGCTTAGTAAGTGGATCAGCGATATTGTCTGTAGAGGCCACTCTCTCGACAGTGATGTCTCCTCTATTCACAACCTTTCGGATGATGTGGTATTTCCTCAGTACGTGTTTGGATCTTTGATGAGACCTTGGTTCCTTTGCCTGAGCAATGGCACCAGTGTTGTCGCAGTATACCGGAACTGGACCAACAGCTTCAGGAATTACGCCCAAATCTTGGACGAAATTCCTCATCCAAACGGCCTCTTTAGCAGCAGCTGATGCTGCAATGTATTCTGCCTCAGTGGTGGAATCCGCTGTGGTGTCTTGCTTGGAACTCTTCCAAGATACAGCACCGCCATTGAGCATGAATACAAATCCAGAGGTTGACTTCGAGTCATCCACGTCGCTTTGGAAGCTAGAGTCGGTATAGCCTTCCAATTTCAATTCTCTTCCTCCATAAACCATGAATATATTCTTAGTCCTTCTCAAGTACTTAAGAATATCCTTCACGGCTTTCCAATGCATTTGACCGGGGTTGGCCTGATATCTGCTCGTGACACTCAGAGCAAAGGCTACATCCGGTCTGGTAGATATCATCCCATACATAATACTACCTATGGCTGATGCATATGGTATGTGTGTCATTTTCTCTATCTCTTCGTCAGTCTTGGGACACATAGACTTGGATAGAGAAACTCCATGACACATAGTAGATGTCCTCTCTTGGACTCATCCATAGAAAACCTTCTTAATATGGTGTCGATGTAGGTTGCTTGAGTGAGTCCTATCATTCTTTTAGATCTATCTCTATAGATCTGTATCCCTAGAATATAGGATGTCTCACCCAAATCCTTCATCGAGAATCTACCTGATAACCATATCTTTGTTGACTGCAACATCCCTACGTCATTCCCAATGAGTAGGATGTCATCAACATAAAGCACTAAGAACGTCACCGCATCCTTAACTACTTTCTTGTACACGCACGGTTCTTCCGGGTTTTTGATGAAACCAAAGTCCTTTATTGTTTTATCAAATTTCTGGTTCCAACTTTTTGATGCTTGTTTGAGACCATAAATTGATCTCTGAAGCTTGCATACCTTATGCTCGCTTCCCATGGATGTGAATCCCTCGGGCTGCATCATATAGATTTCTTCCTTAATGTTTCCATTAAGAAATGCAGTCTTCACATCCATTTGCCATATCTCATAGTCATACCATGCTGCTATGACAATAAAGATTCTTATGGACTTGAACATTGCGACTGGTGAAAAGGTTTCATCATAGTCAACTCCTTGTCTTTGAGTATAACCTTTTGCTACCAATCGTGCCTTGTAGGTAAGTACCTTACCATCAGGCCCAAGTTTTCTCTTGTAGATCCATTTACACCCTATTGGAACAATTCCATCGGGAGGATCTACTAAAGACCAAACTTGGTTTGTATGCATCGAGTCTATTTCCGACTGCATAGCTTCAAGCCATAAATTAGAATCCGCATCAGAAATTGCTTCCTTGAAGTTTCTTGGATCACATCCAATGTCGGGTTCACTTTGATCCCCTTCAAGAAGAAGACCATATCGAATAGAAGGTCTAGAAGTCCTCTCGGATCTCCTAGATATAGGCGTGTCCGTTGAAGGTTCTTGAGGTGTGTGGTCGTTATTTTGTATCTCGGGTTCTTCTCGAATTTCTTCGAGTTCCATCATCTTGCCTTTCTTATCTAATAAGAACTCCTTCTCTATGAAGGTGGCATTCCTCGAAACAAACACTTTTGTCTCATAAGGATGATAGAAATAATATCCGATTGAATTCTTCGGATATCCTACAAAATAACATAAGGTGGATCGACTATCCAACTTATCTCCCACTGTCTGCTTCACGTAAGCAGGATATCCCCAAATCCTCAAGTACGAATACTTGGGAGCTTTTCCATTCCATAACTCGTATGGAGTTTTATTCACTGCTTTGGTGTGAACATTGTTCAACAACAACACCGCCGTTTCAAGTGCATAGCCCCAAAACGAAGGAGGGAGCTCAGTGAAGCTCATCATAGATCGAACCATGTCCAACAAAGTTCGATTGCGACGCTCCAAGGCACCATTTAGCTGAGGTGTCATAGGAAGAGTCCACTGAGAGAGAATCCCATTCTCTTTTAGATAGCTCAAAAACTCGGTACTTAAGTATTCTTCACCTCGATTCGATCGAAGTGCTTTAATACTTCTACCTTGTTTGTTTTCTACTTCAGCCTTGAATTCTTTGAACTTTTCAAATGATTCAGACTTATATTTCATTAAATATAAATACCCATACCTAGAATAATCATCAGTAAAGGTAATGAAGTAGGTGTGACCAAATTTAGTACCGATACTAAATGGTCCGCAAACATCTGTATGGATCAAATCCAACAGATTTTGACTACGCTCAGGCTTTTCTTTGAAAGGAGATTTAGTCATTTTTTCTTTTAGGCAGGACTCACAAGTAGGTAGAGAGTTAATATCAGACATATCAAACATGCCCTCTCCCACTAGTTTGTTCGTCCTCCTTGAGTAAATATGACCTAGCCTAGCATGCCAAAGGTTTGCCGGGTTTTGACTATCGATTTTCCTTTTGTTTGTTGTTACCGGTTTATCAACATAATCAACTGGAACGTCTTTTAATTTTAAGTTATATAGATCGTTTTTAAATTGTCAATTTCAAATCAAACATTCATTCTTGTAAATATTGCAAATTCCATTCGCAAATTTTCAAGAAATATCTTCTCTATCAAGAATAGAAAAAGAAATAATATTTTAATAAAATCTTGGTACAAATAAAAATATCTCTCTCAAAATATAGCTTAAAATTGTTTTTGCAAAATTAAACAAATGTTTCCCATAGCTTTTGGATTTAACTCTGGAACCATTCCCAAGCCTTAACTGGGTCTCACCCATCCTAAGCTTACGACTTCTTGTCATCATCTGCAACTCATTGCAAATGTGAGATCTACATCTGGTATCCAATACCCAAGAAATATTATTAAGTGAAACATTTATAAAATATATCCTTTGTAGTTCGTAACTACTCGATATACATTCTTTGCAGTTGTGCTTCCAGTAACCGGGTTTCTTGCAGTGATGGCAAGCTTATTTAGACTTGTCCATCTTTACATGTAACATTTTGGCCTTGAGATCATGGTCCTACCATTTCTCTAGCTCGGCCAACCTTTCCGAAGTTACATCAGCCGGGGCTGTTTTCGGAGGAACCTTTTCTAACACTTAAAAAATCTTTTCCGAGCTCAGGACAATCTTAACTTATGGAACCATTCCGTATAGTTTGCGCCAGAAAGTTTGTTTTGTTCGAGAATTGAAACATGTGGATTACGAAGATTCATCATAATGATATACTGAGATGAAACAGACAATAATCGATGATTGCTTAATTAATTTACTAAGACATAAAATATGGCAAAATTTATTTTATGAATTTCACTCCCACTATTTTAACGATTTCACTACCCTCTAGTGAAAACGGGAAACTCCTTTCCTTAGTGGGAACATGGAGTCCAATTGACAAATCATAGTCCCGAATAATATCAGCCAACCATAATTTTCAAAAGGTAGAGCCCAATTACTTCCAAAGTAACCCCCATGTTTTTACCTCATGTCCAATAAGGGCCCAATAATATGACGCCGTTTATTGTGACATATCAAGATAACCCATCAATATTAAGTTGTGATGGACGGTCGCCATGTGGATCCCCCAATAATATGAGCCAATCCCATGGGAGTTCCACCTAACTTACAACATGTGTCGATCCAATGTACAGCTTTCCGACGAACGGCCCTCCCCCCAATAATATGAGCCGGACCGTATCCGCGGGTAGCATCTCATACATTGATCATTGATGGAAGGTAGGAACATTTAAACAATATTTAAATTCCCTTTTATAAATCTTGATATCAATTTTAAATCATATTTAAAATGAGAGATTTTAATTTTTGAAAATTTGTCTCATCATGCAATTTATGTATGCTTGCGGGATTCATACAATTTAGTCTAAACATGCATACATCAATAATATCATATATTATTTAAGGATGATCGATCCCATTATCTATTCGACCCGTGGTTGCCAATCACGAGTCTAAGTCCAATCCTAGGTGATATGCAAGTATGCAATGCAATCCTATTACATTGAGCTTCCATTTATATTTCTTCGGTCTTTATCGTCTGCTGGGCCCACCATTGTCTTCAAATCTTTATCTCCCACTAAGTCTAACAAATTTACAATAAATTTGGATGACAAGTAGGGGATACATATTTAAGGGGTGGGAACAGGCCATAAACCAAGCCCACTTTTTATTACAAATGACAATTCAAATTTGGGCTATAAACCAAGCCCATTAATAAAACCCAACAACAATAAAACCAAATGTAAATTACCTAACATACACCTAAAACATTGGTGATAGCAATCGATCATCCTTTTATCCAATAATTAATTCAATAATTAAAACATTGGATAACATGTAATGGCATCATAATTAAAAAATAAAATCATATTTTATCTAATACATTCATAAGATCATATCTTATAATCAATTGTACCAAAATAATTAATTTTATAAAATCTAATTTAACGGATAAGATTTACAAATTTTCCAAAAATTTAAATTTATCCAAAAATCAATTTTAAAAATTTCGAACTCAAACAATTTGATCTGATGCCTCGTGGACCAATCAAAAACAATTTTCGATCGGACCAAAAACTAAAATTCCAAAATATTAAAATTTTAATTAAAAAATCAATTTTAATTTTTCCGGGCTGCTAGGGACAATCCCGGGCAGCCCGCACCCCAAAATGGGGGCCTGGCAGGGCAGCCCGTCGATGCCCCTTAGGCAGCGATCAAATCGCTGCCCATGGGCAGCACCGTGCGCTGCCCTGGGCAGCGACGTTCGCTGCCCGATGTGCCCATTAAATTTTAATTTAAAATTTTGTTTTTGTTTCAAAAACCCGAGGCCAAAAATTTTGTACAATCGATTAATTTAATCGTTTGATCTGAGCAACCTGGCTCTGATACCACTGTTGGATAACGTGTTCAGATCAATTAAGAATTGATACCCGGTGCAGCGAAAGTTTAAAAAATTTTATTTTTCGATATGGAACGATTCCATATCATGGGTATCAAAACTTTACGATTAAATTTATGCAAGTAAAAATAAAATCACAATTAAATTTTTACCTATTCAAGCAACGGCTTGATTATGGAAACCAACAGAATTTAATCTGCTCTTCTTGTATATCCCGGGAACCGATGGCTTCATGATCAATCACCGGAATAAGGTCCACGAACAGAAAACAGAAACCCTCTGATTGATTGCACTAGAAATCAATCAGATGTTTATCGTAGAGAATAAACAGATTTGATCTGTTAATTCAGAATGTAATTTTTCGTAAAAAATCACAAACCGAATTTTCTCAAAAGGAGTAGGAATTTTCGAAAAATCCCTTTTAATATATTGTGTGTATTTCAAAAATTGCTAGAATGAATTCTACATGATTTTCGAACACTACATACTTATTTATAGATAATTTCTAGACTAGATTAAGTTATAATTGTATTAGGACTCTAACTCCTTAGGGCCCGCAATCCATAACTTAAGCCCAACAAGCCAAGCCCGTTGTTATAGAAATTAATATAAAATTCATCGTGACTCCAATTGATAAACTGATTTTACCAATGTGCACAGAAACCATTTCTGCATCTTTTAAAGTCAATATAATTTTTCTGAATCCGAATTCATTGATTTCCAAAAATGTCCATCCCTATGTCATTTTAGGAAATCCCACTCCTTTTAATTAAGAAGTCCAACTTCTCTTTCATTAAATTTAACTCTTTAAATTTAAATATCTCAACGGGGTTTAGTAATCCATTACTTGTGTGACCCTCAATGGTTCAGGGATACAGCTAGCCGTGGGCTCACAACTCCTTGTGACTCGAAACAACAATTTCCGACTTGCCCAACGAATCATGGTAAGAGCGTCTAGCAACATCGCCCCATGATTCCCTAGGTATCACTGATAGTGCCTGCAAGAACCAGTAGATTTTGGTTAGCGTACAGTATGGTCCCTTCATCCATATATCCTGATCGAATCAACAACCATTGGTGCATCGAGAGTCGTTCGAGATTCGATAACTATGCATTACATCTTGGAGATCAAATAGTGACATCGCATGTGTTACTAGGAAAACCGAGTAACCTAAAACACATCATGTACTCTGGCCAGAGATTCGTCACACTAATATCTCCTCAGATTGCATAGGATATCCACACTCGCAAGTATGTGGTGAATCCTTGACAACAAAGCATCGACTCCTATATGTGTCGTAACTGTACCCAATCCCGACACTTGATGACCCCAATAGAGTCGGTAAACGAGTCAAAGTACAGTACTAGCATATAGAGTCTCAATGATGTTTCAAGTAGTAAGGACTAATGGTGTACAACCAAAACCGCGGACTTTATCCACTCGATAAATGATAACCACTTGGAAAGTTCGAATAGGGTAGTTCGATCATTCATCATATGAATATCCATTTGATTGCTTTGAACATCTCCATGTCCATTACCAATTAAACGTGGTACTTGGCATCACAAATGCTAGTCTCAATCTCGAGCGATCCTTATTCTTATTAGCGGACGGCTTAATTGACTAGGAACTGTTTAGAATATACAGTGACTATAAGATGTGTTTCATAATAGTGATCTCTCTTTATTCACTATCTCATCTTACTTACACAATAGTATATTCAAGGTCTTTATCAAAACATCAATAGTATATCACAATATTACAATATGAAGAAAGACAAAGAAAATGCCATTAATGAATGTAAATTATATTAAACAAAGATTGTTTATACATAGAGTCACAAAATCCCTTAGCCACAAGTTGGCTAACCGGGCACCCACTCTTTCATGATATGCATAAAGAAAATGATATTGAAATTCACTGCATCAAACGTTCTTCCCACCACAATTCAAACAACCCAACATCCTCAAATCAAAAACTTTAACACTGCTCAAATGTAATAGAGAAAATTTCAGCTTTTGTACCGTTCAAGAAGAAAATTTTTCAAACCCTCCAAATTTCCTCTGCTCATGTTTCAGTGCGATCGTGGATGGAGCAAAAGAAAATTCTCAGAATCCCAGATTTACAATGGCCTTGTAATGAAGATCAAAATCCCAAAGATGGTGATAGCGCTTAGATACGAGCAGTGTGAGATTTAGAATGTGCGATTTAGAATGGAAATGAGCAGACTGGAGTGGCTTTTTAATGTCTGAATCAATTAATTCGCGGTCCCTTAAGTAGCGCGATAGCACTTTGATACGCGCTGTTCTTGTGCGCGATAGCGCAAGATCTTGGGCCGTTGAGGATGCGCGATAGCACTTTAATGAGCGCGGTTTAGGGATGTGCGATAGCGCAAGGCCTTACGCTGTTTGAGAGTGCGATAGCGCATATGTATTGCGCACTTGATGCGTAAGGGCCAAGCGGATGCCCTATAATGTTGGGCGGGCGTGCATGAGCTGCTGCCAAAACCTCTAAATTCTTGAAAAATTCAACAATTTTATAAAATCAGGCCTCCAAAATTACCAAAAATAATTCAAAAAAAATAAATTTACTAATTAATTAAAATGAAAATTAAAGCAGAAATTGAATAAAAAGAAAAACGAAAAGAAATAATAAATAAAACAAAAATTTTGGGTTGCCTCCCAAAAAGCGCTTGGTTTAGAGTCGTCAGCCCGACTTTCACCAGTATTAAGTTTTCCTTTTCTCTTTCACGCGCCAAATAAATTCTACGAATCGCCTTTTAAATTTCGCTCTCTGTTTCGTGGCCTTCTTTGGTGGTAAATTTGGCGCTTTTTCCTTTGATGAATCAACCGCAAATTCAGCTCTTTGACAGCTCTCCAACTTCATAACCGGTTCAATTAAGCACAATTCTTCGATGGGTGGATTATGTGTCTTCATGAATAAGTTGAAAATCACTCTCTCGCCTTCCACACCCATCGACAACGCACCTTTCTTCACTTCAATTTTTGCATCCGCCGTGGCCAAGAATGGTCTTCCAAAGATCAATGGAGCACCCTGATCCGTGTCAATATCCAAAATTACAAAATTCGCTGGGAATATGAATTTATCCACCTTCACTAGCACATCTTCAATAATACCCAATGGATATGTGATGCTTCTATCTGCCAATTGCAATGAAATCTTAATCGATTTCATGTCTCCCAACTCCAAGGCCCTATAAATAGATAATGGCATTAAATTAATACTGGTCCCTAAATCACAAAGTGCATTATTAAAATAAGAAGAACCAATAGAACAAGGAATAGTAAAACTCTCTGGATCCTTAAGTTTCTGTGGCATCTTCTTTTGTAGGACCGCACTGCACTCTTCCGTCAGATTGACCACCTCGTTCTCTAGCAGCCTCCTCTTCTTGGACATCATCTCCTTGATGAATTTTGCATAGTTTGGCATTTGTTCCAAAGCATCAGCAAAGGGAATGTTGATGTGAATTTTCTTGAAAATCTCCAAGAACTTGGAGAACTGCTCATCCAAAGCCTTCTTCTTGAACCTCTGCGGGTAGGGAAGTGGAGGCTTGTACATCGGTTTCGGCTCAATTTTAAGCTCCTTCTCTTCGACTTTCTTCTCAAATTTCTCCTTTTCAACAGCAGATTCTTGGACTCCAACTTCTTTCCCACTCCTCAACTCTATGGCATTACACTGCTCTTTTGGATTTACCTCAGTATTGCTAGGGAATTGGCCGCAGTTGTTGTCCTTCAGTGCGTTCGCCAACTGTCCAATGCTAGTCTCCATGGATTGCAACACCGCGTCCATGTTGGCCATGTGCGTCTCCAAACTGTCAAGGCGAGACTCAGTTCTCGCCATCCTCTTACCTGATTCCTGCACAAAGGTACTAACCACATCCCCCAAAGACAACTTACCATCACCCTTATTTGTATTGTTAGCATATGAAAAATTTTCATTATTTCGCAAATTAGGATGAAAATTATTAGGGATAGGATTACCTCTGTAAGCTCCATAACCTCGGTAGCCATTAGGATTGATATAATTAACTTTCTCTATGGCAGGTGATCCTTCAACTCCAGTTGAATTTGCAACATTAATTTTATTCAAAGAAGCTACCTGTGTAGTCAGTGCAGATAATTGAGCAGTGATGGATGTGAGAGGATCCACTGCATACACTCCAGCTGGCTTCTTGACTCCCACATGCTCAGATGGCCATTGAAAACTGTTTATCGTCATCTGTTCCAGCATATCATAGACTTGAGCGGGGTCCTTTGCAAAAATAGTTCCTCCAAAAGCAGAATCGACATTCATCCTTGTAGGCGCATTCAGTCCGTTGTAAAACCACTCGATCTGTTCCCAATCTACAAAATTGTGGTTAGGACAACGTCTAAGTAATTCTTTGTACCTTTCCCATGCCTCGTAGAGCTGTTCAGTGTCTATCTGCCGGAACGTGCTGATCTCTATCTTCAACTAGGTGGACTTGGCAGGTGGAAAATATTTAGCAAGAAATTTTTTTGCCATCCCCTCCCAAGTAGTGATGCTTCCAAGCGGCAGTGATTGCAACCAACTTCTGGCTTGATCCCTGAGAGAAAACGGAAACAAGCCTAAACGAATAATATCCTCAGGAACCCCGTTAAATTTTACCGTATCAGTAATTTCTAAAAAGGTCCTGAGATGCAAGTGAGGATCAGCTGTGGCACTCCCATTAAATTGGTTCGATTGAACCATGTTGATCAAGGCCGGTTTTAGCTCAAAATTGTTGGCATTGATAGTTCCACGAGCTATTCCAGAGTAGTGAGCCTGGATTACTGGCCTGAAGTGATCTCTAATTGGCACCAGGGGAGCTTGATTCACGTTCTCTTCAGCCATGTTATTAATTTCTTCTCTTCTCGCTCTTCTCAAAGCACGTGCAGTGCGCTCGATCTCCAGATCAAACAGTAAGGAATTCGCACTTTGAGATAGTCGCATAAACTGCAATTAAAAATAAGAAGAAATTAATTAGTAACTTAAAATAAAATAAAAAAAACTCTAAATTAAAATCTAGACTAATTGGTAACAAGACTAAAAAATAATCAAAATTTAATCCTCGGCAACGGCGCCAAAAACTTGTTGTGAAAATTCCTCACAAGCGTACGAGTGTCAAGTTTGTTGGAGAACGCGGCGATCAGATCAATTAGGATTGATACCCGGTGCAGCGGAAGTTTAAAATTTTTGTATGGAACGATTCCATAATAGGTATCAACCTTACGATTAAATTGTGTGTGTGTAAAAATTAAATAACGATTATAAAATTTTTACCTTTAATCTCGAATCGAGATTTTGGACACCAACAGATTTAATCTGCTCTTGTTGTCTCTCCCTGGAACTGATGGACGAACTGTTCTTCAATCAGGTCCACGAATGGATATTTAATCCCTCTGATAGATTGCACTAGAAAATCTATCAGAAGTTTCTACGAAGAGATTAACGAATTTGATCCGTTAAACAAGACTGTAATTCAAAATCACAGGCTGGATTTTTCTCGAGCAGAGGGAGAGGGGGCGGCCACCTTTTAGAAAATTAACTAGGGTTTTTCGAAAATTTTGTGACCTGTTATATGTAATTTCTGTACTGCAATAACTTATTTATAATGTAGGCCACTAACAGCTTAGGGCCCATTAGTCATAAGTTCAAGCCCGACAAGCAAAGCCCGCATGTTCAGAAATTAATATAAAATTCATCGTGACTCCGATTGATAAACCGATTTCACCAATGTTCACAGAAACCATTTTTGCACCTTTTAAAGTCAAGATAAATTTTTCTGAATCCGAATTCAATGATTTCCAAAAATGGCCATCCCTATGTCATTTTAGGAAATCTTACTCCTCTACTCTTAAATAAGAAGTCCAACTTCTTCGTTCATTAAATTTAACTCTTTAAATTTAACTATCTCAACGGGGATTAAAAATCCATTACACTGTGTGACCCTCAATGGTTCAGGGATACAGCTAGCCGTGGGCTCACAACTCCTTGTGACTCGGAACAACAATTTCCGACTTGCCCATCGAATCATGGTAAGAGCGTCTAGCAACATCGCCCCATGATTCCCTAGGTATCACTGATAGTGCCTACAAGAACCAATAGATTTTGGTTAGCGTACAGTACGGTCCCTTCATCCATATATCCCGATCGAATCAACAACCATTGGTATATCGAGAGTCGCTCGAGATTCGATAACTATGCAATACATCTTGAAGATCAAATAGTGACATCGCATGTGCTACTAAGAAACCATTTCTTAAATCACATCATGTACTCTGGCCAGAGATTCGTCACACTAATATCTCCTCAGATCGCATAGGATATCCACACTCGCAAGTATGTGGTGAATCCTTGACAACAAAGCATCGACTCCTATATGTGTTGTAACTGTACCCAATCCCGACACTGATGACCCCAATAGAGTCGGTAAACGAGTCAAAGCACAGTACTAGCATATAGAGTCTCAATGATGTTTCAAGTAGTAAGGACTAATGGTGTACAACCAAAACCGCGGACTTTATCCACTCGATAAGTGATAACCACTTGGAAAGTCCGGATAGGGTAGTTCGATCATTCATCATATGAATATCCATTTGCATGCTTCGAACATCTCTATGTTCCCTACCAATGAAACGTGGAACTCTGCATCGCAAATGCTAGTCTCAAACTCGAGCGATCCTTATCCTTATTATCGGACGGCTCAATCGACTAGGAACAGTTTAGAATATACAGTGACTATAAGATGTGTTTCATGATAGACATCTCCATGTTCTACCACATCTTACATACACTATAGTACATTCAAGGTCTTTATCAAAACAACAATAGTATATCACAATATAACAATATGAAGAAAGATAAAGTCATTGCCATTAATAAAAGTGTAAATTATATTAAACAAAAGATTGTTTATACAAAGAGTCATCAAAGCCCTTAGCCACAAGTTGGCTCACCGGGCACCCACTCTTTCAATCTCCCACTTGCCCTATAGCCAACTAGTCATACTACGTAGACCCATTGCTTCGCGATGTTTGTCAAATAATGGTCCTGGCAAGGGCTTAGTAAGTGGATCAGCGATATTGTCTGCAGAGGCCACTCTTTCGATAGTGATGTCTCCTCTTTCCACAATCTCCCGGATGATGTGGTATTTCCTCAGTACGTGTTTGGATCTTTGATGAGACCTTGGTTCCTTTGCTTGAGCAACGGAACCCGTGTTGTCACAGTACACCGGGACTGGACCAACAACTTCAGGAATAACGCCCAACTCTTGCACGAAATTCCTCATCCAAACGGCCTCTTTAGCAGCAGCTGATGCTGCAATGTATTCAGCTTCAGTGGTGGAATCCGCTGTGGTGTCCTGCTTGGAACTCTTCCAAGAGACAGCACCGCCATTGAGCATGAACACAAATCCAGAGGTTGACTTCGAGTCATCCACGTCACTTTGGAAGCTAGAGTCGGTATAGCCTTCCAATTTTAGTTCTCTTCCTTCATATACCATGAACATATTCTTAGTCCTTCGTAAGTACTTAAGAATGTCCTTCACGGATTTCCAATGCATTTGACCGGGATTAGCTTGATATCTGCTCGTGACACTCAGAGCAAATGTTACATCCGGTCTGGTAGATATCATCCCATACATGATACTACCTATGGCTGACGCATATGGTACATGTGTCATTTTCTCTATCTCTTCATCCGTCTTGGGACACATAGACTTGGATAGAGAAACTCCATGACACATGGGTAGATGTCCTCTCTTGGACCCATCCATTGAAAACCGTTTCAATATGGTGTCGATGTAGGTTGATTGAGTGAGTCCTATCATTCTCTTAGATCTATCTCTATAGATCTGTATCCCAAGAATATAGGATGCCTCACCCAAATCCTTCATCGAGAATCTACCTGATAACCATATCTTTGTTGACTGCAACATCCCTACATCATTCCCAATGAGTAAGATGTCATCAACATAAAGTACTAAGAATGTCACAGCATCCTTAACTACTTTCTTGTACACGCATGGTTCCTCCGGATTCTTGATGAAACCAAAATCTTTTATTGTTTCATCAAATTTCTGGTTCCAACTTCTTGATGCTTGTTTTAGACCATAAATTGATCTCTGAAGCTTTCATACCTTATGCTCGCTTCCCATGGATGTGTACCCCTCAGGCTGCTTCATATAGATCTCTTCCTTAATGTCTCCATTAAGAAAAGCAGTCTTCACATCCATTTGCCATATCTCATAGTCATACCATGCAGCTATGGCAATAAGGATTCTTATGGACTTGAACATTGCAACTGGTGAAAAGGTTTCATCATAGTCAACTCCTTGTCTTTGAGTATAACCTTTCGCCACCAATCGCGCCTTGTAGGTCAATACCTTACCATCAGGCCCAAGCTTTCTCTTGTAGATCCATTTACACCCTATTGGAACAATTCCATCGGGAGGATCTACTAAAGACCAAACTTGGTTTGTATGCATCGAATCTATTTCCGACTGCATAGCTTCAAGCCATAAATTTGAATCCGCATCAGAAATTACTTCCTTGAAGTTTCTTGGATCACATCCAACATCGGGTGCATCTTGATCCCTTCAAGAAGAAGACCATATCGAATAGGAGGTCTAGAAGTCCTCTCGGATCTTCTAGGTACAGGCGTGTCTATCAATGGTTCCTGAGGTGTAGGATCGTTATTTTGTATTTCGGGTTCTTCTCGAATTTCTTCGAGTTCCATCATCTCGCCTTTCTTATCCAATAAGAACTCCTTCTCCAAGAAGGTGGCATTCCTTGAAACAAACACCTTTGTTTCAGCAGGATAATAGAAATAATATCCGATTGAATTCTTCGGATACCCTACAAAATAACATAAGCTGTATCCAACTTATCTCCCACTGTCCGCTTCACGTAAGCAGGACATCCCCAAATCCTCAAGTACGAATACTTAGGAGCTTTGCCATTCCATAACTCGTATGGTGTTTTGTCCACTGCTTTAGTGTGGACGTTGTTCAACAACAATACCGCCGTTTCAAGCGCATAGCCCCAAAACGAAGGTGGAAGCTCAGTGAAGCTCATCATGGACCGAACCATGTCCAACAAAGTTCAATTACGACGCTCCGATACACCATTAAGCTGTGGTGTCATAGGAGGAGTCCACTGAGAGAGAATCCCATTCTCTTTTAGATAGTCCAAAAACTCGGTACTCAAGTATTCTCCACCTCGATCCGATCGAAGTGCTTTAATACTTTTACCTAGCTTGTTTTCTACTTCAGCCTTGAATTCTTTGAACTTTTCAAATGCTTCAGACTTATATTTCATTAAATATAAATACCCATACCTTGAATAATCATCAGTAAAGGTAATGAAGTAGGTGTGGCCATATTGAGTCCCAACTCTAAATGGACCACAAACATCTGTATGGATCAAATCCAACAGATTTTGACTACGCTCAGGTTTCCCCTTAAAAGGAGATTTAGTCATTTTTCCTTTTAGACAGGATTCACAAGTAGGTAGAGAGTTAATATCAGACATATCAAACATGCCCTCTCCCACTAGCTTGTTCATCCTCCTTGAGGAAATATGACCTAGCCTAGCGTGCCAAAGGTTTGTCGGGTTTTGGCTATCGATTTTCCTTTTGTTTGTTGTTGCCGGTTTATCAACATAATTTATTGGAACGTCTTTTAGTTTTAAGTTGTATAGATCATTTTCAAGTTGTCCATTTCCAATTAAACATTCATTCTTGTAAATATTGCAAATCCCATTCACAAAATTGCAAGAATAACCATCTCTATCAAGCATAGAAACAGAAATAATGTTTTTAATCAAATCCAGAACAAATAAAACATCTCTTAAAAGTAACTTCAAACCGTTCTGCAAAATTAAATAAACATCTCCCACGGCTTTAACTTCAACTCTGGAACCATTTCCGAGCCTCAGCTGGGTCTCACCCATTCTAAGCCTGCGACTTCTTGTCATCACCTGCAAATCATTGCAAATGTGAGATCCACATCCAGTATCCAATACCCAAGAAGTAGTATTAAGTGAAACATTTATTTCAATATAGAACATACCCTTCGCAGTTCGCAACTGCTCGAGGTATTCCTTGCAGTTACGTTTCCAATAACCGGGTTTCTTGCAGTGATGGCAAACTTGTTTAGACTTGTCCAATTTTGTATGTAACATTTGGCCTTGAGATCATGGTCCAACCATTTCTCTAGTTCGGCCAACCTTTCGGCAGTTACATCAGCCGGGGCTGTTTTCAAAGAAGCCTTTTCTAACACTTAGAAAATCTTTTCCGAACTTAGGACAATCTTAACTTATGGAATCATTCTGTATTGTTTGCGCCAGTAAGTTTGTTTTGTTCGAGAATTGAGACATGTGGATTACGAAGATTCATCATAATGATATACTGAGATGAAACAGACAATTATCGATGATTGTTTAATTAATTTACTAAGACATAAAATAGGCAAAATTTATTTTATGAATCTCACTCCCACTATTTTAACGATTTCACTACCCTCTAGTGAAAACGGGAAACTGTTTTCCTTAGTGAGAACATGGAGTCCAATTGACAAACTTATGGTCCCGAATAATATCAGCCAACCATAATTTTCAAAAGGTAGAGCCCAATTGCTTCCAAAGCAACCTCCACGTTTTTACCTCATGTCCAATAAGGGCCCAATAATATGACGCCGATTATTGTGACATGTCAAGATGACCCATCAATATTAAGTTGTGATTGACGGTCGCCATGTGGATCCCCCAATAATATGAGCCGATCCCATGGGAGTTCCACCCAACTTACAACATGTGTCGATCCAATGTACAGCTTTTTGACGAACGGGCCCCCCCAATAATATGAGCCGGACTGTATCCGCGGGTAGCATCTCATACATTGATCGTTGATGGAAGGTAGGAACATTTAAACAAATTTAAATTTCCTTTATTTATCTTGATATCAATTTTAAATCATATTTAAAATGAGGGATTTTTAATTATAAAAATTTGTCTCATCATTTTCAAAATTTTTTGTATGCTTGCCGGATTCACACAATTATGTCTAAAACATGCATACAACTATAATATCACATATTATATAGGATGATCGATTCCATTTCTAATCGACCCGTGGTTGCCAATCACGAGTCTTAGTCCAATCCTAGGTAATATGCAGTATGCAATGCAATCCTATTACATTTGCTTCTAATTTACATTTCTTCTGTCTTTATTGTCTGCTGGGCCCACCTCCATCTTCAAATCTTGATTCCCACTAAATCTAATGTATTTACAATAAATAAAAATGACAAGTAGGGGATACATTTTTAAGGGGTGGGAACGGGCCATAAACCAAGCCCACTTTTATTACATATGACATTCATATTGGGCCATAAACCAGGCCCATTAATAAAACCAACAACAATAAAACAAATGTAAATTCCTAACATACACCTACAAAATTGGTCATGGCAATCGATCATCCTTATCCAATAACATTTAATTCAAAATTAATTTATTGGATAACATGCAATGGCAATTTAAATTTAAAAGGATAAAATCATATTTCATACATAAAATCTTATTTTACATACAAAATCATATTTTATCTTTTTATCAAATAAAATCATATTTTATCTATAAAATCCAATTTTATACATAAAATCATATTTTACTCAATATATCCATAAGATCATATCTTATCATCAATTATACCAAAAATAATTAATTTCAAAATTCAATTTAAGGATAAAATATTAAAATTTTCCAAAAATTCAAATTTATCCAAAAATCAATTTTAAAATTTCCGGACTCAAACAATTCGATCCGACGCCTCGTGGACCAATCAAAAACGATTTTCGATCGGACCAAAAATAGAATTTTAAAATATTAAAATTTAATTTAAAAAATTAAAATTTAATTTTTCTGCGGGCCGCCCGGGACATTCTTGGGCTGCCCGCGCCCCGTAGGGCTCGGGCCGGGCAGCCCGGCTGCCCCTAGGGCAGCGACGATCGCTGCCCTGGGCAGCGCCGTGCGCTAATCACATCGCTGCCCATGGGCAGCGCCGAGCGCTGCCCTGCGCAGTGCCCAGCGCTGCCCTGCGCAGCGTCGTGCGCCGCCCTGTGCAGCGCCCAGCGCTGCGCAGGGCAGCGCCGTGCGCTGCCCTGGGCAGCGACGATCGCTGCCCCTGCCCCGGGCAGCGATCCAATCGCTGCCCGGGTTTTTTGCCCGAAAAAATATTTTTTTATTTTTAAAATATTTATTTTGTTTCAAAAACCGAGGCCTAAAAAATTTTTGTACAATAGATTAATTTAATCTCTTGATCTGAGCAACCTGGCTCTGATACCACTGTTGGAGAACGCGGCGAACAGATCAATTAGGATTGATACCCGGTGCAGCGGAAGTTTAAAATTTTTGTATGGAACGATTCCATAATAGGTATCAACCTTACGATTAAATTGTGTGTGTGTAAAAATTAAATAACGATTATAAAATTTTTACCTTTAATCTCGAATCGAGATTTTGGACACCAACAAATTTCTCTGCTCTTGTTGTATATCCCTGGAACTGATGGACGAACCGTTCTTCAATCAGGTCCACGAATGGATATTTAATCCCTCTGATAGATTGCACTAGAAAATCTATCAGAAGTTTCTACGAAGAGATTAACGAATTTGATCCGTTAAACCAGACTGTAATTCAAAATCACAGGCTGGATTTTTCTCGAGCAGAGGGAGAGGGGGCGGCCACCTTTTAGAAAATTAACTAGGGTTTTTCGAAAATTTTGTGACCTGTTATATGTAATTTCTGTACTGCAATAACTTATTTATAATGTAGGCCACTAACAGCTTAGGGCCCATTAGTCATAAGTTCAAGCCCGACAAGCAAAGCCCGCATGTTCAGAAATTAATATAAAATTCATCGTGACTCCGATTGATAAACCGATTTCACCAATGTGCACAGAAACCATTTCTGCACCTTTTAAAGTCAAGATAAATTTTTCTGAATCCGAATTCAGTGATTTCCAAAAATGGCCATCCCTATGTCATTTTAGGAAATCTTACTCCTCTACTCTTAAATAAGAAGTCCAACTTCTTCGTTCATTAAATTTAACTCTTTAAATTTAACTATCTCAACGGGGATTAAAAATCCATTACACTGTGTGACCCTCAATGGTTCAGGGATACAGCTAGCCGTGGGCTCACAACTCCTTGTGACTCGGAACAACAATTTCCGACTTGCCCATCGAATCATGGTAAGAGCGTCTAGCAACATCGCCCCATGATTCCCTAGGTATCACTGATAGTGCCTACAAGAACCAATAGATTTTGGTTAGCGTACAGTACAGTCCCTTCATCCATATATCCCGATCGAATCAACAACCATTGGTATATCGAGAGTCGCTCGAGATTCGATAACTATGCAATACATCTTGAAGATCAAATAGTGACATCGCATGTGCTACTAAGAAACCATTTCTTAAATCACATCATGTACTCTGGCCAGAGATTCGTCACACTAATATCTCCTCAGATCGCATAGGATATTCACAATCGCAAGTATGTGGTGAATCCTTGACAACAAAGCATCGACTCCTATATGTGTTGTAACTGTACCCAATCCCGACACCTGATGACCCCAATAGAGTCGGTAAACGAGTCAAAGCACAGTACTAGCATATAGAGTCTCAATGATGTTTCAAGTAGTAAGGACTAATGGTGTACAACCAAAACCGCGGACTTTATCCACTCGATAAGTGATAACCACTTGGAAAGTCCGGATAGGGTAGTTCGATCATTCATCATATGAATATCCATTTGCATGCTTCGAACATCTCTATGTTCCCTACCAATGAAACGTGGAACTCTGCATCGCAAATTCTAGTCTCAAACTCGAGCGATCCTTATCCTTATTATCGGACGGCTCAATCGACTAGGAACAGTTTAGAACATACAGTGACTATAAGATGTGTTTCATGATAGACATCTCCATGTTCTACCACATCTTACATACACTATAGTACATTCAAGGTCTTTATCAAAACAACAATAGTATATCACAATATAACAATATGAAGAAAGATAAAGTCATTGCCATTAATAAAAGTGTAAATTATATTAAACAAAAGATTGTTTATACAAAGAGTCATCAAAGCCCTTAGCCACAAGTTGGCTCACCAGGCACCCACTCTTTCAAAGTTTTAATATAGTGATTAAATCAGATATCGATCCCACAAGGAATAAAATGAAAATATTTAATGCTTGTAATTAGAATAGTCTAAACTTTATCTAAAAAATTAAACTTTGAGAGTTTTGCAGTAAAATAAAAATAATTAAGAGATTTAAAAGCATGCACACAACTTTCAGATTAAAAATCAATCAGAGAAAAATGGTCTAGAGGTATAGATTTCACCTGGTTTCAACAACAATCAATCCTAATTAATTAATCTTCATGAATTTTAAGGAATTAATAGCCAACAACACTTAAGTGTATTATTCCCTCTCCCGAGTGCTGAATAAACTATATCAACTACAATTCAATTCCAATATCCCTATTAAAAATCTACTTGCAGTGATCAATTCAAAACAATGTTCTTTTTAAAAGCTCTGTTAAAATTATACACTCTCCCGAGCAATATAAATAATTAACAGTGTATTTTCCAATGGTCCTATTCAAAATCTCCTCTTCCGAGTGCCAGATTTCAAATAAATATAACAAATCAATTATTGATCAGATAATTGAAAAGACAATCAATTCTAGAAAAACAATTAATCTATAAGAAACTCAATTCAATAAAATCAAGAATTCATGAAAGCGTCTACACCAGGTTCCATCCGACCTCTAGACTCTAAAAAATTAGTTCATAATAAAATTCTGAAAACAATAAATCATGTTCAAAAATCCAAACATATTCAGAATAAAATAAAAGATAAGAAACAAATCCGTCGTCGACGCCGTGTCCGGACTATCAAACTCCGTCTTTGTTCTTCAATTAAGCTCCAGAAATCCTTCCCAAAAGTTCACGATCAACTCTGATATTCTGTAATTATGATTGTGGCGGCTCTCCTCTTTTCTCAAGTCTGACAAATAATCTTTTTATATCGTATCTCAAAAGCCCAAGAATAAAGCCCAAGAAAATAGAAAGTTTCCTTTCCGATTAACACACTAAAAGCGACAAGCGAGCGCCTAAAAACCCAGGAGGGAGCCCATAGGGCTCTGCCTTCAATTCTCTCGTCTTCCACTTGACAAGCGCGTTAGCTCTATTTCTTCTCTTCTTCAGCGCTAGAGATAAGCGCTATCCTTTGAGGCCCAAATTTAAAAGCCCATCACTGTTTATTCTCTCTTGTCAAATCGTTTCTTCTCTATTTCTTCTTTATTTTCTTTTCTCAATTCTTTTCCTTTAATTTTCTTTTCTAAATTCATTTTTTTTCACTTTTCCAAATAAAATCAATAAGTCTCTGCAAGCACAAAAACAACACAACACAGCATAAATCTGCTCGAAACAAGCAATTAATAATTAAAATCATATATAAATTAAGTGTATAAAATACACTTATCAAGGAGGAGGAGCAGAGTGAACCTGAGCCGAAACCGATGTACAAGTCTCCACTTCCATATCCCCAAAGGTTCAAGAAGAAGACTCTTGATGAGCAGTTCTCCAAATTATTGGAGATTTTTAAAAAAATTCATATCAACATCTCTTTTGCTGATGTCTTGGAGCAAATGTCAAACTATGCAAAATTCATCAAAGAAGTGATGTCCAAGAAGAGAAGGCTGCTAGAGAACGAGGTAGTGCATTTGACTGAAGAATGCAGTGTCGTGCTTCAAAAGAAGATGTCACAAAAGCTGAAAGATCCAGGGAGTTTTACTATTATTTGTTCTATTGGTGGATCTCATTTTACTACTGCACTATGTGATTTACGGGCAGTATTAATTTAATGTAATTGTCTATTTGTAGGGCCTTGGAGTTGGGAGAGATGAAATCGACCATGATTTCATTGCAGTTGGCGGATAGAAGCATCACATATCCACTTGGAATTGTTGAATATGTTCTAGTTAAGGTGGATAAATTCATCTTCTCAGCGGATTTTGTGATCTTGGACATAGAAGCAGATCATAGTGCTCCACTGATTTTTGGAAGACCGTTCTTGGCCATGGCGGATGCAAAAATTGAAGTGAAGAAGGGAGAATTGTCGATGGGTGTGGAGTGCGAACGGGTGATTTTTAACTTATTAATGAAGACACCTAATACACCCATTAAAAAATTGTGCTTGATTGAGCCGGTTGTGAAATTGGAAGGTTTTCAAAGAGCTGATATTGTGGGTGATTTATCAAAGAAGAACATGCCAAATTCAACAAAGAAGGCCACGAAAAAGAGAGCGAAATTTAAAAGGCGGTTCGTTGAATTTATTTGGCGAGTGAAAGAGAAGGAGAAGACTTAATAGCTGTGAAAGTTGGGCTGACGACTCTAAACCAAGTGCTTTTTGGAAGGCAACCCAAAATTTTTATATTCTTTTATTTTTAGTTTCTTTTATTTCTTATTTATTTTTGTTGAATTTTTGCTTTAATTTTTTTGTTTTAGTTAATTAGTTATTTTATTATTTTTGAATTCTTTATTGGGAATTTTGGTGGCTTAATTTTATAAATTCGTGATTATTTTCAGGAATTGAGAACTCTTGTCAGAGTTCCATGCGCGCTTGCGCAAGTTTAGAGGCGGCCGCTCAAGATTGTGATTTCAAATCAGAAGTTTGTGCGCCCCCGCTCGTCACCTATCCCACGCCCGCGCCTCCTCTACGCATTGATGCATACCAACCGCGCAAACAACAAGCGCAATCACGCTCATCATTCGCGCCCAAACAATGCGCTAACGCGCAGCAACATAGCGCAAAAAACCATGCGCGATTGCGCTCCCTTTTAGCGCTTACCCATGCGCAAACAATCTCCATCAGCACAGCCAACAATGCGCGATTGCGCACTTTTTTCTCCTCCACCAAGCGCAAACAAGCTCCCCAACGGCCCTACACAATGCGCAAACGCACGTCTCCAACTCTCACCTTGCGCTAACTAACACCATATGTAGTAGCCCGTAACCAAAATCTGTAATTAAGGAATTAATCATAATTACTTGGGAAGAGTTCGGAAGCTCCGAAGGTGAGTTCGGAAGCTCTGATGAGCGATCGGAGGCACCGATGATATTACGTCATCCATGGCGTGTGGTTGGATCGGAAGCTCCGATCAGGATCGGAAGCTCCGTTCACCCCTATCCGAAGTCAACAAGTGATATTTTGACACGTGGCAGATCAGGATCTTCGGAAGCTCCGATGTCAGGATCGGACGTTCCGATCGAGGTTCGGACGTTCCGATTGAGGATCGGAGGCTCTGATCGTTGTCTATAAATAGAAGGCCGGGAATTCACTTTCAATTGCCAATTCCGGATTTCCTCTCTACTCCAGTCGTATTGTTGTTCTAGCCTTCCTAGGCTTGACCCGGGAGTCGTCGAGGCGTTCGATAGTCGCAGCGGAGTTGTGCCCAAGTTCTGGAGGCATCGACATCAAAGGGCTAACGACGGACGAAGGTATAGCTTTTGCTTCCTATAAATATTTAGGCGTATGCAATAGCTTAGTTAAGGCTTTTATAGTACTTTAATGATAGTAGTATCATTTGGAAGTGTAGAGCAGACTATAGGCGTGGACCTAGAGTTGGTAGAGTTTGCACTGATTTGAGGTACGGAAGTACTGTTCGAGATATCCTGACTGAGTATGCATGTATTATGTGACTGCATGGTTTATATGTCATTGATTTATGCTGCATTCATTTGCATACTGAGCTATCTCCTTCGAGATGTCTGTTAGTAGGGTTATTCACTATCCTGTTAGTGGTTGGACTTCCATCGATTTGGGTCCGGCATATCCACTGGTATTATGGTATGGGAGCCACCTCCTGAAGCGACGGCACAGCGTGCTACATACCAGGGCCCGGTCTGTCTCTGTTATCTGATCCTTGACCTCGAGTTTATAGGGAGTTCACTTTGCATGCATGTATACTCATACTCTCGTACTGAGCGTTTTATGCTCACGTCTCGTACTCTGTATTTCTGGACACCCTATTCCATGGGGCAGGTTTGCGATTGGATGAGGCGAGTGGATCCAAGAGGGGCTAGGCAGTGGTTGGTCAGCTGGAGCTTCTCCTAGGTTTTTATTTCTGTTGTTATGATACAGTTGTTCGATCTGGTTGTATAATATTTGGGTATTTATAGATTCCTTTACTTGGGATTTTATAATGTTTATGGTTTCCGCAGTTTTATTCTGATATCCGTTTAATTAAGTTATTTGCATGCCTAAGTTCTGTTTAGTAGGTGATTCAGGTAAGGGTCACTACATTTATGGTATCAGAGCATGCATAGTATTCTTGGGATTTAGACTCTGCATAAGGAAACCGTGAGGTGCTTTTGTAGATGGCGAACTACGATGACCAGAGTAGCCATGGTAGTGGAGGTGGACGCTGGGGAGATGACGATCGTGAGAATCGTCGGGACCGTCATCATCGTCATCGTGATGAGGATTGTTTCACTGTACGGCGATTTCTGCAGATGGGTCCTAAGCCCCTTGTTGGAGGTGAGTCTCCGGAGGATGCGGAGAACTGGTTAGACCGTATGGAGACGACTTTTCAGACTTACCACTGCACCGAGGAGCAGAAGATGGAGACCCTTGGCTATCTTCTGGATGGGCGAGCCCGTAGGTGGTGGAGGTTTACTTCTGCACCCTTTATTGCGGCGAAAGGAGTGGCCACTTGAGCCGAGTTCCGCACAGCTTTTTAGAAGCTGTATTTTCCTCCTGCACTCCATCAGTTGAAGGCAGGTGAGCTACTGAATCTGCGATAGGGAGCCATGTCTATTGATGAGTATCAGCAGAAGTTCTTTGATCTGCTATCCTATTGCCCTGAGATTGCTGACAGCTCTGGGATGAAGTATAATCTGTTCCTTCAGGGCCTTAACCCTAAGATCCATGACCATGTGGCGGTTGGCGACGACATGTCCTACGAGGGTTTGGTGAGCCATTGTCACCAGGCTGAGGACAGCATTCGACAGAATAGGTCTTTCCCTCAGTCGAGGCTTGCTAGTTCTTTGGGTCCCCGTGCCCAATCTTTCAAGAAGTCTGGATCTACTTCTTCCTCTGGTTCTGGAGGTGTTGTCCATTTCGGTAAGAAGGACAAGTGTGATCATTGTGGGAAGAACCATCTGACCGACCGTTGCCATAGAGCTTCTGGAGCTTGTTTCCGTTGTGGAGAGACTGGTCATATCTGAAGGGATTGTCCACTATCTAGGGGAGGAGGTTCTGGTTCAGGTTCAGGATCTGGTTCTCAGGCTACCGTTCAGCAGAGGACGCAGGGACAGCCTGCTGGGAGTTCTCATTTGAGGCCACGAGCTTCTGGCCAGGTGTTTGCCCTGAGACATGATCAGGCAGTGGAGGAGAATGAGAAGGTCATTGCAGGTACATTTCTGCTTTATGGTATACCTGCTCTTGTACTTATTGACACTGGTGCATCTCATTCCTTCATTTATACACGTTTTGTTAAGAGGCATAAGTTACCAAGCATTGCACTAGACGTAGTGATGTCTGTTTCTACTCCGACGGGCCAATCTGCTTTGGCTAAGCGTTTAGTGATGGGTTGTCCTTTAGAGTTCGAAGGGAACATTCTGTTAGCGAATCTCATGGTCCTGGCGATGGACGACTTCGATTGCATTTTGGGGATAGACATGCTGACTACCTATCGAGCTTTAGTGGACTGCTATCAGAGATTAATACGCTTTCATCCGGAGGAGAGTGATAGCTGGTTTTTCTATGGTGAGGGAGAGCAACCCCCGATGCCTTTGGTATCAGCTTTGAGAGCCTGTCGAGCTCTAGAGTCTGGCGGGGAAGGCTACCTTATCTATGCAGTTGATTTGTCCGCTGAGATCATTGGGATAGAGAGTATTCCTGTTGTGGATGAATTCCCAGATGTTTTTCCTGATGAGATTCCGGGTTTTCCTCCTGCTAGGGAAGTCGAGTTTGGCATAGAGTTGATGCCGGGTGCTTTGCCTATTTCTCGAGCACCGTATCATCTGGCTCCGTCAGAGATGCGTGAGTTGAAGAATCAGTTACAGGATCTGTTGGACAAGGGGTACATTCGTCCTAGTGTATCTCCTTGGGGAGCTCCTGTTATTTTTGTGAAGAAAAAGGATGGGTCTATGCGGTTGTGCATTGACTATCGGCAGCTGAATCGAGTCACTGTGAAGAACAAGTATCCGTTGCCTCGTATTGATGACTTGTTTGATCAGCTGTAGGGCACTTCAGTTTACTCCAAGATCGACTTGAGATCTGGGTATCATCAGTTGAGAGTCCGTGATCAGGACGTAGCCAAGACTGCATTCCGTACTCGCTATGGGCATTACGAGTTCCTAGTGATGCCATTTGGTTTGACTAATGCGCCGGCTATGTTCATGGATATGATGAACCGTGTCTTCAGGGAGTATTTGGACAAGTTTGTCGTGGTCTTCATTGACAACATCTTGGTGTATTCGCGTAATACGGAAGAGCATGTTTCTCACTTGCGGTTGGTACTGCAGACTCTTCAGTATGAGCAGTTGTACGCCAAGCTGAGCAAGTGTGAGTTCTGGATGGATCGAGTGGTCTTTCTTGGCCATATCATATCCAGTGAGGGGATTTCTGTTGATCCAAGCAAGATTGAAGCGGTACTTAATTGGTCGCGTCCGACGACAGTTGCTGAGATCCGTAGTTTTCTGGGTCTAGCAGGGTATTATCATCGTTTCATCCTAAACTTCTCAACTAGCTCGACCTTTGACGCAGCTTACCCGCAAGGGTGTGGATTTCGAGTGGTCCTCCGAGTGTGAGGAGAATTTTTGTGAGCTTCGACGGCGGTTCACTTCTGCGCCAGTGTTGGCATTACCGTCAGGATCTGGAGGGTATGTGGTGTACACTGATGCTTCTCTTTGGGGGTTAGGTTGTGTCCTGACTCAGAATGGGCATGTGATCGCATAAGCTTCTAGACAGCTGAAGCTTCACGAGGACAACTACCCAGTCCATGATTTGGAGTTAGCAGCCATTGTGTTCGCTTTGAAGATCTGGCGTCATTATCTGTATGACGAGAAATTTGAGATCTTCATCGACCATAAGAGTCTCAAGTATTTGTTCACTCAGGCGGAGTTGAACATGAGGCAGAGACGTTGGATGGACTTGCTTAAGGACTATGATTGCGAGATTAAGTACCATCCGGGAGCTGCTAATCTCACCGCTGATGCTTTGAGTCTCAAGGTGCGACTATCTGCACTTCAGACTTGTTCGATGTCTAGTGCAATCAGTGACTGTTGTACTTCAGGATATACCTTCAAGCATAAGAAAGGTATGCAGAGTATCCAGATGTTTGCGATATTATCTGAGCCAGCTTTGTATTCGCATATTCGAGATGCTCAGATGTCTGATTCAAAGACCCAGCGTTTAGCTCGTCTAGCTAACGAGGGTAGCTCATCTGGATTTAATTATCAGTCAGATGGCTTTCTGTGTTTGTTTGGTAGGCTTGTGATTCCGCAGGATGAAGAGTTGCGAGAGGAGATTTTGTCTCAGGCGCATCACACTAAGTTGAGTAGTCATCCTGGGAGCAACAAGATGTACAAGGATCTACGTACTCGTTTCTGGTGGAAGGGAATGAAACGCAGTGTTTATCAGTTTGTTTCGAGATGTTTGGTGTGTCAACAGGTCAAGGCAGAGCACCGAAGACCTGGAGGATTGCTTCACAGTCTGCCTATTCCTGAATGGAAATGGGAGTTTATCACAATGGACTTTGTGACCCATTTTTCGGTATCCCCGAGGAACTGTGATGCTATCTGGGTTGTGGTGGACCGACTCACCAAGTCAGCGCATTTCATTGCCTATAGCCGGGAGTACAATGTGGATCGTATGGCTCGGTTGTACATTCAGGAGATCGTTTGACTTCATGGAGTGCCTGTGAGCATTGTCAGCGATCGGGATCCCAGGTTTACTTCTAGATTCTGGGGGAGTGTTCAGCGTGCGATGGGTACTACTCTCAGTTTGAGTACTGCCTAACATCCGTTTGAAATCTTGGAGAGCATTGGCGATTTGGCTTATCGACTAGCTTTGCCACCGCATCTTTCCAGTATTCACGACGTGTTCCACGTATCACTGTTGCGACGGTATGTGGCGGATGAGTCTCATATTCTGCAGCGGTCTGAGGTTCAGGTGAGCAAGTATTTGACCTATGTTGAGAAACCTATTCGTATCCTGGATTATAAGGATAAGGTTTTGCGGAACAAAGTCATTCCTCTGGTTTTAGTTCAGTGGCAGCACCAAGGCACTGAGGAAGCTACTTGGGAACTTGAGGACAGGATGCGTGAAGACCATCCTGAGTTGTTTTATCATTCTTAAGTTGTATTCAGTTGCAAACTCTGTAAACGTTTGATTTGAATAAAGAATATTTCTGATTTTTGTATTACATTCAGTACTTAAGATCTGATTTCGAGGACGAAATATCTTAAGTGGGGGAGAATGTAGTAGCCCGTAACCAAATTCAGTAATTAAGGAATTAATCATAATTACTTGGGAAGAGTTCGGAAGCTCCAAAGGTGAGTTCGGAAGCTCCGAATAGGATCGGAAGCTCCGATGAGCGATCGGAGGCACCGATGATATTACGTCATTCATGGCGTGTGGTTGGATCGGAAGCTCCGATCACCCCTATTCGAAGTCAACAAGTGATATTTTGACACGTGGCAGATCAGGATCTTCGGAAGCTCCGATGTTAGGATCAGACGTTCCGATCGAGGTTCGGACGTTCCGATCGAGGATCGGACGTTCCGATCGTTGTCTATAAATAGAAGGCCGAGAATTCACTTTCAATTGCCAATTCCGGATTTCCTCTCTACTCCAGTTGTATTCGAGTTGTTCTAGCCTTCCTAGGCTTGACCCGGGAGTCGTCGAGGCGTTCGATAGTCGCAGCGGAGTTGTGCCCAAGTTCTGGAGGCATCGACATCAAAGGGCTAACGACGGACGAAGGTATAGCTTTTGCTTCCTATAAATATTTAGGCGTATGCAATAGCTTAGTTAAGGCTTTTATAGTACTTTAATGATAGTAGTATCATTTGGAAGTGTAGAGCAGACTATAGGCGTGGACCTAGAGTTGGTAGAGTTTGCACTGATTTGAGGTACGGAAGTACTGTTCGAGATATCCTGACTGAGTATGCATGTATTATGTGACTGCATGGTTTATATGTCATTGATTTATGCTGCATTCATTTGCATACTGAGCTATCTCCTTCGAGATGTCTGTTAGTAGGGTTATTCACTATCCTGTTAGTGGTTGGACTTCCATCGATTTGGGTCCGGCATATCCACTGGTATTATGGTATGGGAGCCACCTCCTGAAGCGACGGCACAGCGTGCTACATACCAGGGCCCGGTCTGTCTCTGTTATCTGATCCTTGACCTCGAGTTTATAGGGAGTTCACTTTGCATGCATGTATACTCATACTCTCGTACTGAGCGTTTTATGCTCACGTCTCGTACTCTGTATTTCTGGACACCCTATTCCATGGGGCAGGTTTGCGATTGGATGAGGCGAGTGGATCCAAGAGGGGCTAGGCAGTGGTTGGTCAGCTGGAGCTTCTCCTAGGTTTTTATTTCTGTTGTTATGATACAGTTGTTCGATCTGGTTGTATAATATTTGGGTATTTACAGATTCCTTTACTTGGAATTGTATAATGTTTATGGTTTTTGCAGTTTTATTCTGATATCCATTTAATTAAGTTATTTGCATGCCTAAGTTCTGTTTAGTAGGTGATCCATGAAAGGGTCACTACACCATAAGCGCAGCACATCTTGAGCAAACGCGCCGAATCCTCAACTTCTCCTTCATGCGCCAATGATCCACCAGCAGCACATTCCCCTGCGCGATCGCGCTTATAGCCTTCACCCTTGTGCTAACAATTAATCAGCAGCGCAGATCAAGAGCAAATGAAATCACCAACAACGCTTCTCCTCATGCGAACCAGCTGCTACACAAGCGTGTTCCATTGGATGATCATGTCATTATTCTACATTCTCCGTTGATGGTTGGCATTTGATGGTGTTATACATGCTGAAAATTTTTTTTCTTCTGGTGATGAAGTTGATAACATCGAGTCCTGATGCTCGGTGTCGAAGGTACGGGTCCTTGTGATTTTCTTTTTAATCATTAGGGACAATGATTATACTAAGTTTGGGGGGGTGAATAAGTGTTTGATTTAGTTGTTTGATTGATAGTTTATTAGTTGAGTTTTATTGTGTGCTTCATAGATAAACTTTTTATTTGGTATATGATGTGATTGTTGAAGTGAGTAGAGTTTAAAAGTAGTCGAGAAATAATTGGAGAAATGGCCAATGAAAAAAAAAATTTGTACTATAACTGAAATCCATGATTGTTCACCTATTTAACCAAATTCTGATTTTTGAAAATGGAACCAATTGGATGAACAAATTCTTATATACTCTGTGATTAATACTTGAATCTGATTTTTAAAACATACAAACATAGAGATGATTGAGGCATTGTTTGAGATTTTTTGGGCCTAATTTTCATTGAAATTATTTTTCCTTAGTTGTCTATTTGAGCTTACATGTAAATGAGTACTTGAGTTACTAAATCTGAATTTTTGTTGAAAACCATCGTTTACTGTTGATGATTATTTGTTTCTGCACTGATTGAATTTGTATGATTTAATTGTGGATTGAGATTTGTCTAGAACTAGTTCGGACACTCTTCGAGGTGAAATACGGGCAAAACTGTGATTATGAATGATTTAGGCAATTTTTCTGAAATCATTTGAGCCTTTCAAGCTACCTTATTAATGCATGTTATCCCTAGTATCTTGTTTGAGCATTATTGAAAATCGAATGGCATGCGTGCAAACGTGTGATAAACCCCCATTCTTCATTGTTTCAAGGTCCTATATTTACTACCTATGAGTAGCCTAAACATTATTTTCTACCTTTAAGGGAGTAATTTGAATGCTAAAATGTTATATGCTCCTAGTTTATAGTTGTGAATATGGAACGGTGTGGTGGAGAAATTGAAAAGGAGAAAAAAGGTAGTAGTGAAAGAAAATGAGAAAAGGATTGAAATGCAAAAGAGATGAAAAAGTTGTGAAAAAAGAAAATATGAAAAATCAATGGGGTGAAGCAGAAGTCGAAGTTTGATTGAAAATGAGTGAAAATTAGAGTTGAGCATAAATTACTCCTTATTTTGAATTCTTAATCCTTCGTTTGTAGCCTTGAGCCAGACCTTACATTATAAGCCGATTAAGTCCTATTGACCGAGTCACAGTTGTCCAATATACTAGTGGAGAAGATTTGCTAGAGTCTAGCTTATGGACTGTTGATTGATACTTTTAAGGATTATGAATTTTTGATCGAAACACGCACACACTATTTTTTTCATTGAACTTACCTGATTGTGAGTGTTTTTGATTTAATGCCCTATATTTGATCCTATGCTACATTGAAAAGTTCTCATGATTTATGAATGTGTGAATTGAAATTGGATAAAGGTGTTTTGAAACGTGAGTTGCAGAGATTGTAAGTTTATGCGGTTATCTAGTTATGATTAAAATTTTCAAGTGTTAGTAGGTTGGATGAGATTGGATTTGAATTTTTTAAAATTATTGCTGAGTCCATTGCTCCATAATATTTCTTGACTATCATTGTTGATGTTTGGTTGTTGGTTTGGTGATTTGAATTTTTGGAATTTATTGTTTTGATAGTTTTGCTCGGGACTAGCAAAAGTCTAAGTTTGGGAGTATTTGATAAGTGTATTTTATACACTTAATTTATATATGATTTTTATTGTTAATTGTTGGTTTCGAGCATATTTATGCGCGAGTTTTGTTATTTTTGTGGTTGTAGGAAATTATTGAAGTGTTGTGAAAAAGAAAAAAAATAAGAATTTAAAAGAGAAAAGAATAAAATGGGAAAAAAGAAGCAGTAAAGGAAATAAAAGAATGAGGAATAGAATTGGACTTTTATTTGGGCTTAATGTTTAGCGCTTCTTTAAGCGCTAAAGAGAAGAAACCAAGAGCAAACGCGATGTGGCTTGCAAGTTTGGGAAATTGAGATCAGAACCTTATGCGCGCCCGCCTGGCTCAATTGAGCGCCCGCCCCCTCGCTGTAATATCAGATTCTTATTATATTGGGCAAGGAAACTTTTGTATTTTTAATGGGTTTTTGGATGGGCTTTTTCACGCGATATAAAAGGAATTTAATTCGGTCTGTGAGAAGGGAGAGCCGCCACAACACACATACAGGAATCAGAGATTTGAGATTTGAGGCGTGATCGTGAATATTTCTAGGAGAATCTGTGTTTTACCTGAAGAACAAAGACGGATATCGATAGATCGGACACGACATCACATCGACGGATTTGTTTTCTATCTTTTTATTTATTTAATTCTTATTTGATGTTTGGATATTTGAATATGATTTGTTTTATTCAGAATTTTATTATGAACTAAATTTTAGAGTCTAGAGGTCGGATGGAACCTGGTGTAGACACTTTCATGAATTTTTGATTTTATTGAATTGAGTTTCTTCTAGATTAATTGTTTTTTTCTAGATTTGAATGATTTTTCAATTACCTGGTCAATAATTGAATTGTAATATTTATTTGAAATATGGCACTCGGGAGAGGAGATTTTGAATAGGACCAATAGAATTTACACTGTTAATTATTTATATAACTCGGGAGAGTATATAATTTTAACAGAGCTTTTAAAAAGAACATTGTTTTGTATAGATCACTGCAAGTAGATTCTGAATAGGGATATTGAAATTGAACTGTAGTTGATAAACATTATTTGTTGCTCGAAAGAAGGAAATAATAAGCTTAAGTGTTCTAGGCTATTAATTGACTGAAATTCATGAAGATTAATTAATTAGGATTGATTGTTATTGAAACCAGGTGAGATCTAAACCTCTAGATCATTTTTTCCTCTGATTGATTTTTTATCTGAAAGTCGTGTGCGTGCTATCAAAAACCTCCTGATTATTTTATTTTCTGCAAAACCTCTCAGTTATTGATTTTCTAGATAAAATTAGGACTATTTTAATTACAAGAACTGAATATTTTCATTTTACTCTCTGTGGGAACGATACTTGATTTATCACTATATTAAAACTTGACACTCGTACACTTGCGAGTATTTTTCACTATAGAGACTATTCGATACATCACAGAATTATAATCACTGACTTTTTTAAAGTCTTGTAATCTTAACGTATTTCATTCATCTCGGGCGGTCGGAAGTATAAATTCCCTTATATACTCAAATCTTTCCTTCAACCATTTCCATAAAACTATTGAGTCTTTTTCTGTGAGATACTCACATTTTAATCATTTATCAAGATGTGGACGTAAGAAAATCATAGCCTTTGCTTTATTTTGTGAGGATGATATATTATTTTCTTTGATGGTATCACTTAGACCCAATAACTCAAAATGCATTTCTACATCGAGAGTCCATGGCATATAATTTTTTCCAGTGATATCGAGCGCAACGAATTCAAGCTTTGCCATGTTTGAAATGGTGGTACTAGAAAAATAACAATGCATTTTATTAGTTAATTTTCATTAATATGACAATACAAAATAATGGAAAAACGATGAGTACAAGCATGTTTAAAAGTAGAGAAAAGATACGTGGTAGATAATCACCGATGAATACAAGAATTGTGAGTATGATAACCATAATAGTTATAAAAAATAGCCTTAAAAATGTGATCATCTTCGTCTTTGAAAAATCGTGGAGAAATAATTTTTGGGAGAAAGAGTGAATTTTGGTGTGATTGAAATATATTTGAGTGATCATATTTATAGGGCAAAAACTAGCCGTTTATTACCGTTCGTGACCGTTGGGAGTAAGAAAAAAAAATTGATTATGTGTTGAATAAAAATTTATGATAATCATGTGATGCATATTATAATGATAATCATAATTAAATAATTATATATATATCATATCACATTATTATAATGAGATGTCATAGACTCCTTTTAGATAATAACATGAAATTATATATTAATATAGTTAGTATATATACAAATATATATCATATCACATTATTATAAGGTCGGTGTTATAGACGTCATTTTATATAATAACATGAAATTATATATTAATATAGTTAGTATATATACATGATAAATATATATCATTTCACGTTATTATAAGGTCGGTATCATAGACATCCTTTTATATAATAACATGAAATTATATATTAATATATAAATAGTAAAAAATATATATAAACAGTAAAATAAATATTCTTACTTGTTGAATATTTTTTTCTTTTCTTTGTGCTTTTGAATCTTTGGAAATTAGAGAACCTTCGAACGATCATGCTGATAAATGATAACGTGTTGTGAAAAAGTAAAAATTTATGGTAAAAGAAAAAATTTCAAAACTCAAAATATATCAAATTCTACACTTTATAAATTTTTTTCCCTCAATTCAATTGTGTTTTTCTACACAAATGGAGAGACTTATTTATAGATCTCATTTAGAGATTAATTCAAAAATTAATATATCATCATCTACATCATCACACACTAATTTTCAAAATTTTACAACTCAATTTTCAACATTCAATATTTAATAATAATAATAATAATAATATATTTTCAACAAAAATAACTATTATTTAAAATTGTTTTTTTAATAAAATCCTTCAAAAGTTTTATTTTGGAACCATAAGAGCGTTTTTTATTGCAAAAGTCAACTCAAATTTTTTTAAAAAAATGTTTTTTTAATTTAAAAAATGAAGTGTTTGGTTAAAAGAGTGTTTTTTCAAAAGCTAGAATTTCTTTTTGGTTTATGCATCTACGTCTATTAAAAATTTTAAATAAAAATATTTTTCAATATTTATCCAAACGTCAAAACTGCTACTACTTATTTTTAATAAAACACTTCAAAAAGTTGAGTTTATTTATGCGATTTTTTTTTTTTTTTTAGTTACAACTTCTGTATCAAAACTTAACCTAAAGTTATTTTCAAAAAAAAAAAAACTAAAACTAAAACTAAACCTAAAACTTAAGCTAAAGCTGCTTTCCAACTTTGCCTACTTTCACGCACTTCGACTAAATGCAACATCCACATAGAGTACTTGCTGTTGCTAAACAGATCCCAAATCTTCTGCAATGAGAGTGCAGCGCTTTAGCAACATTGACCAGATGTCGTCTGTTTCGGTTTTTTGAAATGTGGATAATATATGGTCAACAAAGCGATAAACATAGCAGATGATGTAGCACGAACCGAGTCACAAAATTTACTCAGGGTGATAGCTCTGTGTTTAAATACAAGTACGCAGAACCCCAAGAGCCAAGTCTCCCTCTTCCATTTGAAACAAGGCGCAGAACTAAATGCTATCTATACAATCATCACTATGATCATTTGGGCCGATGACGGAATGAAGAGTTGAAGTCCATGCTTGCAAACCCTTTTGAACATCCTTCTTCCTAATCAGTTCAAGATTGTTAACTGCACTAGTTGGAACTCCACATTTCAAGAGAACGATCCTGAGGGTTTTGAACGTTGAATTGTCCGGTTGAACATCAGATTTCAGCATCTCATCAAAAGTTGCTGCTGCCTCCTTAAAGCGCCCATCAGATGCATACAATCCAAGTACATTATTAAAACTCAACAAGTCGGTCATGAGTCCTTGTTCCCTCATTTTTCGCGCAATAACAAATGCTTCCACAAATCTCCCATTTCTCTTGTACATTCGCAGCATCATAGCATGGGAAAATTCGTTAGCATTCCCAGATTGGATCAGGTTCTTGAAAATTCTTTCTGCTTCGGATATCATTGATCTCTCACTATAGAGATCAATCATGCAATTCGAGGAGTATGAGTCCACACCTGCCTCAAATGATTGCAGCGCCTTATATGCTTCTCGAGCTTCCTCCAAAAATCCTACTTTCGTATATAGCTTAATTAAAGACTTGCATATGACATCATTTACAGGCAAGTCAAAGTCTCTCATGGCATTTACATAATTTTTAGCTTGTTTTACGCTTCCTGTGTCTGCAAAAGCATTTATTAGGACACCGAAAACAATGGTGTCTGGTTTTATGCCATATCCAACCATCAGTTCGTATAAACTTACGGCCATGTCCACCTGGCCTAACTTTGAATAACTCAATATCACAGCACAATATGGGACACAATCGAGCACCAATCCAGCCTGTTGCATTCTTGTAAGATAGAAAGTAGCCTTTTGCGGCAGGTCTGAGCTGGAAAGCATTTGTACGAGGGAATTGTAGCTACATCTATCAGGAATGACACCATAGTTGTCCATACTATCGAATAAGCAGCAGGCTTGTTCAAATTTCTTGCTGATGCTGTACGCTTTTATCATCACATTAAACTCAAGGACACTCGATCTTTTCTTCTCTAGGCAACAGTTGAAAATTTTCTCAGCTTCCAAGACATGCCCCCTTTCACCAAAAGCATCGATGTTGGCCGAGTAACATTCAGAACTCATGGTCCCAGCAGTGTGGAATCTCTCGAACCACGCCCACGATGATTCCAACATCCCAGATTCTATGTACATTCGAGTCAAAGAAGATTGTGTAAATTCATCAATCTCTAATCCTCTTTCATCCATCTCCAAAATAAGATCCTCGGCTTCATTACACATTTGCCTTATCGAGAATGCATAAAGGAGAGTTCGATAAGTGACAGCATCTGGTTCAAGAGAAGCAACTTTCATCTTCTTCAAATACATTGATGCCATTTCTATGTTATCGTGCTTAGCGTGAAGGGAGATGAGAATGTTGAATGTTCGGGTATCGGGAGAGCAGTTAACCTCCTCCATTTTCTTCATCAGAGAAGCAACTTCCACTAGCTGACCATTATTACCATACATGTGTATCATAGTATTGAAAGTCACTGTGGTGGGCACAATCTCTTCTTTAAGCATTATTTCAAAAGTCTCACTTGCTTCTTGAAGTTTCCCGGCTTTTCCATATGTGTCGATCAACGTATTATACGTGTACGCGCTCAAACACGCATTTGCTCCTGAATCACCTTTAGCACCAGCTTTGCTCCTGGATATTCTACTCTCATTCACCACCCGCTCACTGACTGACCATTTCTTGAAAAACTCCTCAGCCGTATCGAACTCCCCCGCCTTCTTATACATTTGAACCACTGTCCCCATGGTCACTTCATCTGGCTCCATTCCACGTTCTTTCATCAGTTCTAACCACTTGATTGCTTCCTCCCTTAGCCCACCTTTGCTATACACATCAATCAAAGTTCCATAAGTCGAATTTATAGGCTTGATACCCCTCACCACCATTTCGCCCCACAATCTCTCAATCTTACACCACTCCCGCGCTTTCCCGAGAATCCTGAGCATTATGTTGTAATGAATAACGTTCACTTCATAACATCCTTTCCTTTTAAACCACTCGAAAATCTCCATAGCCCTTTCCCACCGCAACTGCTCTTTCAAAAGTATGCTCCTTTCTTTGTTAGTCAAGTTCAATGCCCAATGCTTTAATGCCTCATCCAAGTCCTCCACATCCTCCAGAGCTTCCAACATCGCAGGAATACACCCCCCATATCTCCTCCATTTCGTCGAACACTTGGCATGCACTATTTCCTCCACTCCCCTCAACCCCCCTACGCCCCCACCCTTTCCATTAAATTCTCCCACCCCACTATTTTTGTTCCCCCTTCCTTTCACAAACAAACCATTTCTCCCACCATTAACCAAAGAGCAATCTTTATACACTTTCTCCACACCAATAACACCACCTGAAGACCTCAAATTCACCCCAAAATTCCCGTCAATCTTAGCCCCACCATCAGGATTTACCACTGAATCTTCCCGCGACACTGCCGCTTCAACTAACCCTCCATTTTTTCCATTAAAGACACCACCTTGAGCTCGTAAACTATCCTCAAAGCTACCATTTTTCTCAAATCTACCACGTGGGTTCCCCAAAAAACCATTCTTCTTGGCATTTTTCCCAACACTGGGATACTGCAGAACTTGTTTGCGCTGCTCCTCGTTGTTTTGATTATTTGATTTCTTGAAGGGTGGAGTGACTGAAGCTCCCACACTTGGTGGTGTGGCCTTTATGGAATTAAATATGTGTAAACAGTTGGCGTCTGAATGCTGAAACTTAGCTAACATGGTGGATTTCACAGAACTGAAAACCGAACTCCAGATATCAAATCTCAGACCAGCTCAACGGAGATGCAAGGATTTTTTTTTCTGAAAATTTTGGACAAATATTTTTAAAAAAATAAAAATATGGTTTAAACTTTAAGAAGTATTGTTATATATTTTTCAAATAAAAAATACAAGTTAAACGAGTAATAAATCGTAAATAAGAACAAAATATAAAATATTTTTTTTATAAAATAGTTGTTCAAACTCTTATTTATTTTAAATTCAAAAAAAAATTATATGATATTTTCTCAAATATATATATATATTTTTAAAAAAACTTCTAATTATAATTTTGTTTTAAAGAACACTTTTTTATATATATTTCTCCAAACGAAATATGTTATAAAAAAAATTGAAAATTTACCTTGAACCGATTAATATATTACAGATAAAAAAAATTAATTAACAAAACGTAATCATTAAAATTTCATAGAAATGTAATTATTGGTTTATGGTGATTTGTAGGACATGACAAACTCAAGCTCTTACAACATTGAAAGACGTCAAATGCTAGCACTGACCGAGCGTCAAAGAATACATTCTATGATCGAAGAACAACGATAATCCTACCTTACTCGACACCGATCAAATTATCAAGCAAGAAAAAGAATGGATTTGATTTCTTCCAATTCTACTTTAAACCAAAATGGTATGATACGTAGTTCCAAATTTACTTATATAACTGCACAATGCACTTACTATTTAAAAAAATTATTCAACAGCCCCACAACAAAGTTGGAGATTGGCCCAATGTAATAGATGACAATCAATGAATGAAAAAACAAGAAACGCAAAATTGGCTCACCGTCGTGAAACTTATCGAAGAAGGAGACAAAATAATTCGATCTCATCAATTCCCGATGTATCTTCTCATGCTAGTAATGATTTACTTTCACCAAATACAAAAAATCAGGAATCAACTCATAACCTCGGTAAAAATTATACGTACTACTGTAATATTTTAATTACATTATTAGTTCTCCTAAAAAAATTACATTATTAGTTTATTGTTAAATAATGGGCAAATTTTCGATAAATCCCCAAGAGGAAACTCAAATAATTCCTCAGTCCTCGTGTAAGAGATTTTGTATTCCAGCTCTCTGAAAAATGTCTGCAATATGTTTGAGCTCCATATTTGTGACCAATTGACCAAACTACCCTCAATTTCTTTGATAACTCCACAATATCCTTTCTCCATTTTTGAAATACTTAATATTATTAGACATTTATTTCCCTCCCTCATCAACCGATTCTTCTTCGACGACAGAAAGCACTGATCTTTGGCGACAATCTTCTTAGTCCTGACGATGGCACCGATGACGAGGAGAGGCAAACATTCGAAAAAAAAGTCAGGTTCAGGCACTGCTAAAGTGAGGAAGGGAAAGAAATCGCCGAAAATGATGATGAAGAAGAAGAAATCAAAAACAGGTTAAACATGTATTTTATTATTGAAATCGACCACAATATATTATTTTTCGCGAGTAACCCATAATTTTAGCGTTTTGATGAATAATTTTGATCTCATTTCTTAAAATCTTTGATAGTTTTGTTTTGTCCCAATTTTTTAGGGTTTTGTTGTCAAATGTGTTGCTACTTTTCTTTTTTTTACATAATTTGTTATGTTTTGATTGATATTTTTGTCGAAAAATTGGAATGATTATTCTGAAGTTCGTATTTATTTGTTACAGTTCTTCATGATATATATATATATTCCCAATTGTTAGGGTTTTGTTCTTGAAAATGTTTGTTAAAGTATATCTTGGTTTAGAACATCAATCTTTCTAAATGAATGACATTTTGTTATGAAATTTGACGGTTTTGTTGTTGTGAATTTATATTGGATAGTTTTATTTAGCTAATTTGACAAATGACCAGTTTTTGTAAATATATTCTAAATTGTTCTCAAATATGATTGTGTTGTTCTTTACCATTCCATATTTTATTCTTTGATTTGATAATGATAATATTTTGTACAAATTTTTAAATATTAGAAATGGCCGATGAAGAGGAAATAAGTGATGATGTTGAGTTGATGAATAGTGGAAAGGTAATATTTACACGATGTTACCCTGCTTATTGTAAAAAAATTATGGAAGAGTTGAAGCCGATTATAGGGAACGAACAACTGAGTAGGATAAATGATATTCCCGTTGGTAAATGGATAGACATGCCAGTTCTCCCTGTGAGTAGTGGCAGAGTAGACTATCTTTTTAAAAGAGTTGATAGCCCTTCTTGCTCTTTCATTGTTGGTGGTGATATTTCCATTCCTTTCACTTCAAGAGACTTCTCCATTGTTCTTGGTTTGCATCATAGAGGGCAACAAGTTGATTTGGACCTTAAGTTGGAATCAAGATTCTTGTCTCG
Source organism: Henckelia pumila (assembly GCF_033568475.1). Taxonomy (NCBI): domain Eukaryota; kingdom Viridiplantae; phylum Streptophyta; class Magnoliopsida; order Lamiales; family Gesneriaceae; genus Henckelia; species Henckelia pumila. The sequence goes on from NC_133120.1 coordinate 39,270,243, forward strand.
ACACTTTGGAGGGAAAATAAGCAATGCTCACAGACTTGTTATTAAAGAGAAGCTTGTTTCACTTGCAAGAAGTGATACCCATGTTGATATTGATGATTTCGTTCGGATGTTTATTTAGTTCGTATACAATTGTGTAATATTCTCCACCGGTAATTATATTACTCCTGGTTTTATTTTTCCTTATATGGATGATCTGAGCACATTTTTTAAGTTTTCTTGGGGAGATGCTGCTTTTCGGTTTCTTTATCGGGAATTAGATAATCCAGGAAGCAAACTTTACTTGGATGGTTGCACAGTTGGATTGATGGTGAGTATTAAGTTCTATCAGTTATTGTGCTATTAATTTTTTGAATTTGTTTACCTATATAATTTTTGTCTTAGGCTTGGTTTAACGAGAGATTGTCATCATTAGCTGTACCACGTGGTGTTCATATCTTCCCTCGTTTGTTTTCTTTTGGAAAAAGCAAAATCCATTTGGATACTGTCAAAGCTGAATCAATTTTCGATGCCATATCTTCAACAAAAGTATCTATCATATTACTTATCCTATTTTGAATGTAGGAGCATTAATATATATATATATATATATATATATATATTTATTTATTTTTGGATCAGGTTTTGTCAATATATCCCTTTCTAGAGGAGGAAAGGTTATTGGACAACTAGGTAATTCTATTAGCATCCTTTATTTGATATTTTAGAAATAAAAAAACATTATGTATTAATTTTTTTATTATTATAGTTTGTGCTGCCGGTTTTGAAAGAACAACGAGGCAGTCCAGATAATTGTGAACTTGACAAAACGGTGAAAAAACAAATGACTGAGATAAAATTGTTGAAACGAATTTGTTCACAGTTGAAACGTGAGAGAGTTGGAGCGAAGAGGAAGCTGTTTGTTGCGAAAGAAAATGTAGAAAGTTGCTCGAAATCGCAAAGAAAAGGATGTTGTAGTTGAAAATGATCCGAGTTCTGATGACGGTGTTGATGGGGCCGATAAGACAATTGAAGAAGAAGAGTTGATTTTGGGACATGACCAAAGTGGTAATTTTTTTGATTTTTTTGATGTGCCTGTCCATAATTCCGTTGATTACTCGTTGAAAGAAAAAAAAGGCATATGGTGACCAAATGGTTACGAGTAAAAGTATTGGTTTATTTGAAAATTTGAATGCAGAAGGTGAGGTTGTTCAGGAATTATTTGAGACCAAAATTTCAGATATTGGTGAATTGAAGAAGGGTGAAGATGTATGTGCTGACGGATTGGATAAGGGAAAGGGTGTGGCTGGTGTTGAGTTTGAGATGAAAGAAAGTATAGGTGTTGATGACTTGGGGGATGGAAAATGTGTTGTTGGTGCTGAGCTTGAGAGGGATAAAAGTGAAGAAAGTGGTGACATGGGAATGAAAAAAAGAAAAGCCGATGGAGAGAATTCTCTTAACGGATCATGTGACGGCAGTAGTGAAGATCTGAATGAGATTGATCAATTGTTGGATAATATTGTAACGAAAGTGGTTAAAGAAAATAATATTTCTGCGGGTGATATTTCAACCAATTTGATTGAAAGTCATAGTGATGAGGATACTTCTGAAAAAAGTGGTGGGGTGGACGAGTCTGATGATAATTTTGAGAAGGTTGAGAAAATCATTAATTTCCAATCTTCTATTGTTGATAATATCAGAACAAGGGGTGATAGGGCAAAGAAAAGAAAAACGTCAATGTTTGTGACTCCACCCAGTACCACGCCAAAGAGGAAGGGCAAAAAAAAGGTTTGGCTTTGATAGGAACCTACTTTAACCTTGATTATTTGATATTGAAGTCCTATATTTTAATTCGTGAAAATATTTATTGTTTTTGTAGCACCTAAAATCCAATTTACTAAATTACATACATTAAATTAATAAATATTAGGATTATTATTTTTAGGGTTAATTGATTTAAATTCTTTATTTGAATTATGTGCTAATAAAATATTTTTATTATTTATTCAATGATTTTATTGTACTAACTATTTAATTAATGTTTGTAATTGTTTAAGGTTATTTGTCAAAATGATTTTTATTATGCAATTTAATTGTTTTAATATTTTTAAAGGTTTAACCTTGCATATTTAAATGATTTTAATTAATTGTTTACTTTATTCTTTTAAATAATTATAATTGTTTAGCTTATTATTATATTTTTCCCACGCATTAGAATTTATTATTTTTAAATTTTGCAAAAATTAGCATTTTTATTCCCGGATAAGTGAAAATCAAATTTAATATTTTAAATTAGAATTTTCAAGCTTGTATTTTTTTAGTGCATTTTAATTCATACTCCTAAATTGCTATTTTGTGAGAATCAATCACTTTTAATAAAGTATAGCACTTCTATACCTATACTTACACACTCAACTCCATCCATAACCTAAGATTAAACCCTAGCCCCCAAATTACACTCAAATCCCACGCCTCATTACACACACACCCACACGATTTCTTCTTCATTTCTCTCCTACACAGCCATCGGGTTCCCTTTTCTCCTCCATAGCTCGCCGCCAGCCATCTCTCTTCTCCGGCGAAACACCTCCATGGCGTGCTAGTCGAGCTGCTTTCATTGCTTTTGAGCTCGGTTTCAGCTCTCATCAGCTCACTGAATCAGCCGTCGACTTTATCTCCATTTCTCCTTCAAGCTCGATGCCGCGGCCCATATTTTTCTTCCTTCTCCGGTGAAACTCCACCACAATGAGCTGAGCAAGCCATTTCCCCTTCGTTCGAGCCCTGTTCCAGCTCATTGCCAACTTCGAATTGGCCACAGCTCAAGCGAGCTCCTACCTTTCGACTTTGCTGCAGCTTAGGCAAGGATAATGGGTTTCTTTCTTCACCATGTGGATTATTATAGTTTATGTTCTTGCATTTCATGCTTTTAATTCAAGAATTTTAGTGCCCTGTTTTCGAAAATATTCAGAAGCTCTTGAATAGGTTGGATCGTTTTCTTTGCTGTTATGGTTTATAGAATGAGTTATGCATTTGATTGGTGTTGTCATAAAGGTCTTGTGATGTTCGAAATTTCAGATTTGTTGTCATAAGCATGATGTTTGAAATTTCAGATTTGTTGTCATAAGCATGATGTTCGAATATTTCAGATTTGTTTTCATAAGCATGATGTTCGAAATTTCAGATTTGTTGTCATAAGCATGATGTTTGAATTTTTCAGATTTGTTGTCATAAGCATGAGTTCTAAATTTCCAGATTTTTATCCATGTTTTGGTTCGAACATTTGGTGTTTTTTGTGTTGATTTGGATGGTGATTTAGAGCTACCATGGATGAAATGTAGTTCACAAGGTAGCAACTAGGATGACTTGAAGGTAGCTTGTGGAATGGAGTTGAGGTGCATTCTAATTTCTAAGATTTTTGGGGCTCGGTTTTTGTTGCTTTGTTGAGCTGGGTTTGAGCTGATTTATGGGAGTTTTTAAGGGGTTAAGATGAGCTTAAATGTTGGCCTTGAACCTAGACTAGTGGCTTGGAACTTGGGGGTCTTGTGGCTAAGGTTTTGATTGAGTATAAAAGTGAGGCATGAGCAGAATTTTGGCTACGTTGGGGCTGTCTGGAAACTGGTTTTAAAACAGGGGTTGAACTTGGGTTTTGGTCAAGGGCCCGGGTTTGGAATTAGTCTAAGATGTTAGGAAGAATTCGGTTCAAGTGAGAATTAATTCGGTTAAGTTTTGGTCGAGTTTTAGATTTTTGATTTAATAAGGTGCAGAATATTTTTGAAGCCAAAGGGCTGCTGCCCAGAATTTTGATTTTTGTAAAATGATTGCTTAGGAATAAAGTTAAGTGGATGATTTCCTTACTTCGTTCTAAGTGTCATGGAGTCGTGGTTTCAAGCGGAATCACTTTTGATTAAGAATCGAGCAAGTTACAAATTTTACGGTCAAACCGCTCCAATTTGTCTTAAGTGCTAAATTATGGTTTAGTTTCCCACCTTTTGGTTTGTCTCCTAAATCACCATCCCGATCATCCATGTGTGAGTCATATGCATGATTATCGATTAATATTTATATTTACGTCATATTTACGTATGCATGCTAAGTCTCTAATTCAAGTATGAAAGAAAGTATTTTTTTTATGAACGAAGTGAGATGATTGTGACTATATTTATTTACGTGTATGTGTGGGGTTGAGAGACGTTCTGGCCTATCTTATCACCTGACGTGTATGTGTGGGACTGAGAGACGTTTTGACCCACCTTACCAAAATTTACGTTATGTGTGGGGTTGAGAGAAATGTTGGCCTCCCTTACAAAGTATGGGCAAGATGGGTTGGGAAATACCTGACCTCCTTGCGGCATAGTGCACTGCAGCCATGATCATGATCGAATTCACAGAGTCACAATTCATGGATCTAAGTTCAAAATATTTATGACTATGTTCAAATTAGTTTATTCAGTTATTTATGTTCGACTTAGTCATGCATATGTTTCATTCATGTTCACTTCATTATTTAAGAAATCATTTAATTAAGTTAAGAGCACAAAAGTATATTTTATTACAAGTTATTTTTAATCTGCATGTGCTTGTATTTATGTGGTACTCGTTATCTTCCCCATATTCTTGTTGGGCCCCTAGGCTCACTACTTTTACTTGGTGCAGGTTAGATTATTTCATGAGATCGAGGGGCATGACTATCGAGCGGACTGCAATACGAGCACGACACTTCCCTCCGTTCTATGCCAGTCTTCCGCATTAATTGTTCAATCTTTATTACTTTAAAGTTTAATATTTTATTGATTGGATAGTGTAAGCGAAAGATTTATTTATGGTTTATGGGCTTGTATTATCAAACTATTTAACCTTTGGGATATTTGATTAACGAAAATCTTTCTTGGATTCTCGTTTCTTTTTCTCGGTCTAGTTTATTTAGTATTGTCGGCTGTTTTCTTTTCTTTAAAAATTTGTTGTCTGTGTCAGGTGGGTTGTTATTTAATTAGTCAGGTGATGCCGAAATTTTTTTGAAAACCCGTATTTTATTTAATTATTATTTAGTAGAGGTCAGGGTCGTTTCAGTTGGTATCAAAGCATGGTTCTGGTTTAGGTTATGCCTACTGCCGGTTGCAAGAAACTCGAGAAGTCTCGCCTCAAAGTCTGTAAGCTTTAATGAATTTTATATGGTAGTCGTAATTGATTTATTACTTTAAATGATTTTATGTCACTTTCTCTTTAAATATTTTTAAAGCTAGATATTTAATTTGTTTAAGTGTGTGGCTCAGTGTTTATTTTTGTTTAAAATTTCTTTTAGTAGTTTAAAGTGTACTATTTGACTGTTTATTTTTATAGCATGTGAATTCAAGTTAAACGGAGTTCGTGTACCAATATTTCTTTCAATTTTGAACAGTACGTGTATGTTGTTTGAGTTATTAGGTAGTGTTAATAATTTTATGAGATTGTAGGAGCTTGATGGAAAATATTAAACTTGTGCATTATGAGATATTAGTCTTTGTGTCTTTGTTGTCATTTATTCTCTTATGGATGGAATTTAGTCGGATAAAACTAAGTGTATAGTTTGCTTGGGAATTTTTAGGTGTGTGTTTAGTGAGTTAAGTTTATGAATCGAACTCGTGTGAAGACTTGAGATACGAACTTGGTTTTATATTATTATAGTTAGTTTAGTTTTCTTTGTTTAATTGAACAAGTATGATTTTGTGGAATTAGTGAGTCGGTTATTATGAGCCTTTCAATTTTGTGAACCATTATTCCGATCATTAATTTCCTTATTTTTCAATTGTACTTGTATCCATTGCAACATATACTTTTGAATATCTGAAATTTATTTGTGCATCCTTTGTTCATTTATGAATTCGTATGACATTGGTCAACGTTGTATTTAGCTACTTTGGCATTGGTTGAACTTCTTAATAAAATCCTGCTTATATTCCACACTTTTTGAAATTTTTCCTTCGGTTCTAGAGCCACATGTTGATGTGAGTAAGATTCAATTTTTCTTTTTGGTAATCTACTCATGTTGTGTGGCTGACATCTGATTTTACTTTGAGACCGTTGTTTTCCCTGATTATTGACTTGTGTGGACTTCTCTCGACTGAAGTCACACCGATTGCTCTTAATTGTGCTTGGATTGTTTGAGCATGATTTCTGTAACGCCCGAAATTATTTAATTTTGATCCGAGAATATTTAATTTGGGAATATTTGGAGTTTTGATTTAAATTCTAATATTCTTAAATTATTTAGGATTAGAATTGAATGAATTGAGAAATTGAGGGCTGAATTGCAATTATGGAAGTCTTGAGGGGCTAAAGTGCAAAATCTTGAATTTTAATTGGATACTTGTTATTTTTAGAAGGATGCACGTGTGAGTTATGCCATTCCCTCAGAAATTTCAGAGATAAGAACCGTGAGAACAGAGCAACCGATTTCCTTCTTCTTCCATTGTGAATTTGATTTTTAAATTGCCGTATCTTTTGATCCGGTTATCCGATTTCGATTCCGAAAGATGTTCTGAAATCCTTGCAAGAAGACCTTTGATTTGATGTAAGTTTTTATGTCTTTCATAATGGTTTGGGATGTCGAAATTGATAGAGATCAGATGTGATTATGAATTGATGTTGTTGAGCTTGTATTCTTTGTTCTATCGGATTCGGGTTGAAGAATGGATATTGATTATGTTCTTATGAATTCTCAGCAAGTATTGCAACGTTCCTATATTATATTCTGCTGGTTTTGAAGCTTATACAACTGATATGAATGTTAGAATTGACTTAGTTGAGTTCGGGATCGCCGAATGATACCGATATGCCGTCGAACTTTTGATTTGAAGTGCTGCTATTGAGCTGAGTATTAGTTGATATTTTCTTGGTTGTTATGCTATGATTTCAATTCATAAACAGGGCAAGTCAACTTGAGAATTCCGACTACAAAACCGATGGAAGAAAGAACAAGATTTTGACAAGCTAGAAGACATCTTAAACATCTCATTTTGTGTTTTGTAACAGTTGTGGTGGAGGACATCCGACCGATCAGTGCCGAGGTGTATCTGGGAGGTGTCATATATGCCATCAGACTGGCCATTTTGCGAGGGTGTGTCCTCAGAGAGGTTCTGGACAGTCACGAGGTACAGAGTCATCACGATCAGTGGCTCAACCTGCGAGGCAAGCCTCTTCTGTTCATTCCTTTCAACCACCACATCCACAACAACAGTCAAGGCCAGGAGGAAGTCAGACAGGCAGTCAGCCACAGAGACAACAGGCTCATGTCTTTGCACTGACGGAGGAACAGGCACAGGAAGCACCAGATGAAGTGATTGCAGGTAATTGTTCTCTTTATAGTTATCCCGCATATGTATTGATAGATACAGGTGCATCCCATACGTTTATCTCTACACGATTTGCATCCTTACATGCTTTGCCTGTTGAATCATTACCTGTTGTAGTATCTGTTTCTTCTCCTTTGGGGAAAGGTCTTATATCTATTCAGACAGTTAAGAATTGTTTGCTACAGTATGATGGTAATGAGATAGAACTGGATTGTTTTGTACTTAGTTTGTCTGATTTTGACTGCATCATCGGGATTGATATGCTAAACAAGTACAGAGCTACCATAGACTGTTTCAAGAAGATAGTGAAATTCAGACCTGAGATGGCTGGAGAATGGAAATTCTATGGTAAGGGTTCACGTGCTAAGATTCCTCTCATTTCTGTATTATCTATGACCCGAATTTTGCAGAAAGGAGCAGAGGGATTTATTGTATATGCAGTTGATATTCTGAAAACTAGCCCGAACCTAGCTGATTTGCCAGTGGTTAGTGAATTTGCGGATGTTTTTCCTGATGAGATTCCAGGACTACCTCCGTATCGTGAGATTGATTTCAACATAGAACTGATGCCAGGTACTGCACCGATTTCTAAAGCACCTTATCGAATGGCACCAGTGGAATTAAAAGAGTTGAAAGATCAGTTAGAAGATTTACTAGCCAAGGGATACATTCGACCCAGTGTTTCTCCTTGGGGTGCTCCAGTATTGTTTGTCAGAAAGAAAGACGGTTCAATGAGATTGTGCATCGACTACGGCAACTGAACAAGGCAACGGTAAAGAACAAATACCCTTTGCCTCATATTGATGATTTATTTGACCAGTTGCAGGGTTCTTATGTGTATTCCAAGATCGATCTGAGATCTGGATACCATCAGCTGAGAGTTAGGGATTCTGATATTCCGAAGACCGCTTTCAGAACCAGGTATGGCCACTATGAGTTTATAGTTATGCCGTTTGGTCTGACAAATGCTCCAACTGTGTTTATGGCTTTGATGAACCGTGTGTTTCAGAAATATCTCGATGATTTCGTGATTATTTTTATAGATGATATTCTGATATATTCGAAAAATTTGATTGATCATTCTGAGCATTTGAGAACCGTGTTGAAGACTCTGAGATCTGAGAAACTGTATGCTAAACTGTCGAAATGTGAGTTTTGGCTGAAACAGGTTGTTTTTCTTGGACATATCATATCCGGAGATGGTATATCTGTTGATCCAAGTAAAGTCGAGGCAGTGATCAATTGGTCTAGACCTACATCTGTTCCTGAGATACGTAGTTTTATGGGTTTGGCTGGGTATTATCGTCGTTTTATTAAAGATTTTTCCAGTATTGCGAAGCCGATTACTCAGTTAACTCAGAAGAATGCTCCATTTATCTGGTCTGAAGCCTATGAATCTAGTTTTAGTGAGTTGAAACAAAGATTGACCAGTGCACCAGTCTTGAAGATTCCTTCAGGTACTGGTGGTTTCACTGTTTATTGTGATGCATCCCATCGAGGTTTAGGATGTGTTTTGATGCAGCGAGGGCATGTGATTGCTTATGCCTCGAGACAGCTGAAGCCTCACGAGACCAGATACCTGATTCATGATCTTGAATTGGCCGCCATCGTATTTGCTTTGAAGATTTGGCGACATTATCTTTATGGGGAACAGTTTGAAATCTATTCTGATCACAAGAGTCTGAAATATTTGTTTTCACAGTCAGAATTGAATATGAGACAGTGGAGATGGCTTGATTTGCTCAAAGATTTTGATTGTGAGATTAAGTACTATCCGGGAAAATCGAATGCAGCAGCGGATGCCTTGAGTCGAAAGGCATGTTCCTTGTCCTTATCGACGATTGGTGTATCAAATTTGATTGAAAACTGTTGTCTATCTGGATTGGTATTTGATACAAATTATCAGCCTCTTCGACTTTATCAAATTCAAGTTGAACCAGCATTATTGTTGCGAATTAGAGATGCTCAGAAACATGATCAGAATGTGCAGAATTCGATCGAGAAAGTTCGATCCGGACATGTGTCTGAATACCAGGTTCGAGATGATCTTTTATATGTTAACAATCGCCTTATAGTGCCTGATATTTCTGATGTGCGACAACAACTTTTGAAAGAGGCGCATTGTAGCCGTTATAGCATTCATCCTGGTGGTAGGAAGATGTACAATGATCTGAAGGCTCATTATTGGTGGAAACAAATGAAGGCAGATATCACTAATTTTGTGTCTCGATGTCTTAATTGCCAACAGGTGAAAGATGAAAGGAAGAAACCGTCTGGTTTGTTACAGAGTTTGTCCGTGCCTGAATGGAAATGGGATCATATTTCCATGGACTTCGTGACGAAGTTACCTCGATCTTCTAGAGGTTGCGATGCTATCTGGGTGATTATCGATAGATTGACGAAATCAGCGTGTTTTATTCCTTATTGCATGACGTATAGACACGACCAGATGGCAGAGATTTATGTCCGAGAAGTGGTCAGATTGCATGGAGTGCCGAAATCTATTGTATCAGATCGTGATCCTCGATTTACATCACACTTTTGGCATAGTTTACAGAGTGCTTTGGGTACTCAGCTACACTTGAACACATCATATCATCCACAGACTGACGGACAGTCTGAATGTACCATTCAGACATTGGAGGACATGTTGAGAGCTGTAGTGCTTGATTTTGGCACTAGTTGGAAAGAATCACTACCACTTTGTGAATTCTCGTACAACAACAGCTATCAATCGAGTATTGAAATGGCTCCTTTTGAAGATTTATATGGAAGGAAGTGTCGATCTCCTCTGTACTGGGATGATATCACTGAAGTGCCTGACACTGGACCTGATATGATTCGTGATATGACGGAACAAGTGAAGCTTATTCAGAAAAGAATGAAGACAACTCAGGACAGACAAGCGAAGTATGCCAATGTTCGACGTCGACCTTTGTATTTTGAACAGGGGGATATGGTGTTTCTGAAGATTTCACCGTTCAGAGGCACTGTACGATTTGGCAAGAGAGGGAAGTTGTCTCCACGATACATTGGTCCTTATGAAGTTCTTGAGAAAATAGGCAATCTCGCCTATCGATTAGCTCTTTCTCCATCCTTATCTGGTATACATGATGTCTTTCATGTATCGATGCTTTGAAAATACCTCGCTGATGAATCTCATGTGCTTCAATCTGATGAGGCTGAACTCGATGAAACTTTGAGTTATTTTGAAAAGCCAATTCAGATCCTTGATCGTAAGGAGAAGCAACTTCGAACGAAGACTATTCCGCTTGTGAAGGTTCAGTGGAGTCGTCATGGTATTGAAGAAGCAACGTGGGAAACGGAATCAGACATGAGACAACGATTTCCAGAGATATTTCAATGATGTGAGTCTCCTTTAGTTTTCTGTTATCTGATATATATGTTATATGATCTGTTGATACTACTTGAGATTTCGAGAACGAAATCGTGTCTTAGTGGGGGAGAATTGTAACGCCCGAAATTATTTAATTTTGATCCGAGAATATTTAATTTGGGAATATTTGGAGTTTTGATTTAAATTCTAATATTCTTAAATTATTTAGGATTAGAATTGAATGAATTGAGAAATTGATGGCTGAATTGCAATTATGGAAGTCTTGAGGGGCTAAAGTGCAAAATCTTGAATTTTAATTGGATACTTGTTATTTTTAGAAGGATGCACGTGTGAGTTATGCCATTCCCTCAGAAATTTCAGAGATAAGAACCGTGAGAACAGAGCAACCGATTTCCTTCTTCTTTCTTTGTGAATTTGATTTTCAAATTGCCGTATCTTTTGATCCGGTTATCCAATTTCGATTCCGAAAGATGTTCTGGAATCCTTGCAAGAAGACCTTTGATTTGATGTAAGTTTTTATGTCTTTCATAATGGTTTGGGATGTCGAAATTAACAGAGATCAGATGTGATTATGAATTGATGTTGTTGAGCTTGTATTCTTTGTTCTATCGGATTCGGGTTGAAGAATGGATATTGATTATGTTCTTATGAATTCTCAGCAAGTATTGCAACGTTCCTATATTATATTCTACTGGTTTTGAAGCTTATACAGCTGATATGAATGTTAGAATTGACTTAGTTGAGTTCGGGATCGCCGAATGATACCGATATGCCGTCGAACTTTTGATTTGAAGTGTTTTGTTATCTTTTGCTCGAGCTGCTATTGAGCTGAGTATTAGTTGATATTTTCTTGGTTGTTATGCTATGATTTCAGTTCATAAACAGGGCAAGTCAACTTGAGAATTCCGACTACGAAACCGATAGAAGAAAGAACAAGATTTTGACAAGCTAGAAGACATCTTAAACATCTCATTTGAAAGGTAAAAGTGAACTATTATTCGATGGGGATTACAACTCGAGATGGTTTGTATCGAGTTCCCTAAATCACATACTTATTTGCTTAATTGCTTTTATATGCTCTTCTATGATTTGGTGAATGAGTCTTTGATGTTAACGAATGCTTTTATGATGATATATGTTGCATTCATCTTGCAAGACTTATTCCTTGATTTTGAAATGAACGGAAACGTTCGAATAGACGATTTGAGGGATTATATATGTATGGCCTGGGTGGTTGACGTAGCCTAGCGTCTGAAGTGCATATGTAGTGGCTTCAAAGTCTAGAGAAGTAGGATAAGTAGCCCCACCTCGATCGGGAGAGTCGGTGGTTAGCTATGATATCTTCTTCTCGGGATCCCAACCGACGAAATGAGAGAGTTCTTGAATAAACCTTGTTTTGAAAACATGCATTGTTTTATTTATATCATGAGCTTGATATATGTTGTATATGCATGTTTAGTTGCTTTTACTGGGAAATATATTTTTCACCGGAGTTATCCGGCTATTGTTGTGTTATATGTGTCATGGCAATAGACGGAAGTGGAACCGGGCAAAAGCGAATTTGAAGAATAAGGGATGAGGAGAATAGAGTGATGATCCGGATTAGAAGTCAAGTTTGTTGTCAACTTTATGTTCAGAACAAGAGTGGATGTATGAACTTTTGGAGTTGAGTTATTGTCTAGAGTTTCTACTCTTTGACTTTGTATTATAGCTTGAACTAATAGTGTAAACTTCAATTTGAGATATGTTTATACTCTTGTTAATGACTTCATCTACCTTGTCTATTACATGTTGGATGTTGTATGAGATTTCTTAGACTTGGTATAGATAATTGAGAATGTTTTCTAGGCTGAGAAAAGAGTGAGATTTGCTGCAAATTTTTCTGCCCAGGACCGCGCCCGAGCTGCAGAAAAGAGCAGCTCGCGCGCAGCCCCGAGCTGCACCTCTGTTTTGAGTAAAACAGGGTGCGCTCGCGCGGAACTTTTTAGCCGCGCGAGCGCAGCTCATTTTAATTTTTTTTTAATTTCCCTTTTCTTTATAGCTTAATGATAGATTGAATTCATGTATGATGGATTAACTTTGAGATTGAGAGATTAAGAATCGGGTCGTCACAATTTCATTACCCATGGATGAATGATCATGAGATTTGTATTTTGTTGGTTCATATTCATTATTCATGGAGCCTCCATTATTATTCATTTACCCCTATAATCGAATTATGAGTGAGTTGTTTTCACTTATCTAGATTTTCATTTTTCAGCTCGTTTGTTTGTAATGCTTGCATTATTTTATTTTATATTAAGCAACATTACTTGTATGTTTGTTTTCTTTCATGATCCATCATGATGAGATTAAGGGTGGATCATAATTCCAATTATCATTTCGATTTCTTGTGTAGAGATTTGGCTCGTAGCCACATAGTAAGTGTTTAGACTGTTGGGATTTAGTATTAGTACTAGATAAAATCCTGAGTTATCGTTGTGTTTAGAGAAATGACGACTACTAGTTATATCTAGTTCAAGTGAGGAGACTGCTAGTCAGTGAATTAGTTGAATGAGTGTTTCAATTTTAAATAAGATCGTTAAGAGTAAGCAAATAATTTTTGGTATGCTGAATAGGTGAACAGTTATGAGGTAGGAAATAGAGTTGTCTCTAGAGACTTTTGAGTACTTTACATTAGGATTCTAAGATTTTGGGAATGTCAATCAGTAAGATTAATGCACCAACTATGGGCACAGAAGGATGAATAGAATATTTAGGAAGTTTTTGGGATAAGCTGAAGATTTATCTACCGGTGAAATGCTACGGTACTGGAGGAACAATGAGGAAGCATATACGATCGGGTTACAAACTCTTTGAGTTGTCCAAATGTATACTAAGTTCTTGAAATATGAATTCAGGTTGTACATATAATAATTTGGGAATTTTTGGATTTTCAGACTTGCTGTCAAGTTGAACTAGGGATTTGAGTTATGTCTTCAGGCGAAATGTAGGAATTGTTTGGTACTTAGAGACCATCTAATCCAATAAGTGGATAATAGCTCGTAGTATATTTTGACTTGAAGTGTAACTATGGATTTCTTAGTCGTTGCGTCTGGGATTGGGCATATTCTAGGATCATTAAGCATAGCACTACTAATACGTGGCATGGACCTTTAGAATTTCAAAATGGATATTAAGTTGTTTTCGAGGGTATCATTGTTCCGTAATATTATCGATTTGGGAATACAAGGAAATTAACTCATTTTGTCGATCCTCGTGCGATTTGTTGAGGAGATTGGTAAATTGTTTTTATCGTTTAGGTATGCCGCATTGTTTGGTTGTAGAAGTATGGGTCAGGTCCATCGTGTATCTTGAGGCCTAACGAAATAGAACTGTATAGTTCCCTTAGCTATCCTACTTAGAAAAGTTTAGTGTTTAGTTGCTAGGTATTTTGGGAACTTGTGAATTTCTTAAGAGCTCGATTCTATATGATAAGTGTTGAGGTTAATTGTTAAATAAACAATAATCATAGTTTCGTTGCTAGAAAGTTTTTAAGTTATCGTTGCGGTTGACATAAATTATTTATTGGCTATATGGACTGTAGTAACCCAGAACCCATTTTAAGATAATAATATGTTAAACATGATTAAGGGTTAGTAATTAACCAATTCTGAGGCTTAATTGGACTTCGGAATTACCAGATGGATCACTACATCTAAAGGTAGTAGCCAAGTTTCACTTTACATGCTATGATATGACATATAATTTTAAAAGTGGCAAAACATGATTAAGGAGTTCTTATTTGATGAAAATAAGTGGAAAATCAGCTCCGGAACGTCCGAAAATGGTAGGAAGGGTCCCGGGGGTCTCGGACAGTTCGGAGGCACCGAAATGAGTTCGGACCATCCGAACTCAAATACCAAGTTCGGACCATCCGAACCTGGGTTCGGATCTCTTATGTAACACCCGAAAATTTTAATACGTAAATTTGCATGCATAATTAAGGAAAATAATTATTTAAAATTTATATTTGGATTAAATGACATTTATGTGTTATTATGTGAATTATATGCATGATTTAAATTTATTTTAGCATTTAACCCGCTATTTTAGAATTTTTAGATTTTTAAGGAATTATTGGTTTTGATCGCGTAGACGGGACCGTGGACGGACGAGATACCAAAATTTTTAGCCAAAAATATTTTATGAGTTTTATGAGCCTTAAAATAATATTTTGAGATATTTTGTCAAGAAAATTTTAGTATTTAGTTATATATTTATTTAATAACTGATTTTTGGCAAAAATAAGTCATTTTATGGACTTTTATTAATTTTTAAAAATCCTCTATATTAATATTTCGAGATTTGAGATATTTTATCAGATTGTTATTATTATTTGAGAGTTTAAAATATTTTGTTTAAGGTATAATATATTTCTATTGAGTAATATCTATTATTATTCAATTATCTACCAATAATTTAAACCTAAATCACTCCATAATCTATTACCAAACCCCATCAGCCGACACTCATCACTCTCACCCCCCCATCCCACGCCTTTCAGCAGAAAACTTCAAGCCCCATAGCCGATCAAGCTTTAGTTTTGAAGGTTTTTGGTCCGTTCGTCGTCCCGGAGACCCGTAAACGCATCAACTCTCGTCAAATAAATTCAAAGCATGTCTAAATCCTTCTCTTGGCCACCATATAAGCTATTAATCATGCATGATGGTTTTTATTTCAGAATTTATCAGGAACTTTTTGTTTTATGCAAGAATGTATGATTTGATGCATGTTTGTTGATGGTTTCAGTCATGATTCACGTTTTCTTGTTGAATGGTTCGGTCCAGAGGCTAGGGCTCGAGTCAGAGGTGGGCTAGGGTCCTAGGAAGCGAGACATGATCGGATTACAAGGGCTGGAGTCGGCTAGGTTCAGGTCTAGGGTCGAGTTTGTCATAGAGCTGCAGTTTAGGGTTTCTGAGAAGAAGCCTTCGGCTTCTTGGCTTGGGCCATGGTGAAAGAGTGGGTGCCCGGTTAGCCAACTTGTGGCTAAGGGTTTTTATGACTCTATGTAAAACAATCTTTTGTTTAATATAATTTACACTTTTATAATGGCATTGACTTTATCTTTCTTCATAATGTTATATTATGATATACTATTGTTGTTTTGATAAAGACCATGAATATACTATAGTGTATGTAAGATGTGGTAGCACATGGGGATGACTATCATGAAACACATCTTATAGTCACTGTATATTCTAAACTGTTCCTAGACAATTGAGCCGTCCGCAAATAAGGATAAGGATCGCTCGAGATTGAGACTAGCATTTGCGATGCCGAGTACCACGTTTCATTGGTATGGAACATAGAGATGTTCAAAGCATGCAAATGGATATTCATATGATGAATGATCGAACTACCCTATTCGGACTTTCCAAGTGGTTATCACTTATCGAGTGGATAAAGTTCGCGGTTTGGGTTGTACACCATTAGTCCTTATTACTTGAAACATCATTGAGACTCTATATGCTAGTACTGTACTTTGACTCGTTTACCGACTCTATTGGGGTCATCAGGTGTCGGGATTGGGTATAGTTACGACACATATAGGAGTCGATGCTTTGTTGTCAAGGATTCACCACATACTTCCGAGTGTGGATATCCTATGCGATCTGAGGAGATATTAGTGTGACGAATCTCTGGCCAGAGTACATGATGTGTTTTAGGTTAATGGATTTTTCTAGTAACACATGCGATGTCACTATTTGATCTCCAAGATGTAATGCATAGTTATCGAATCTCGAACGACTCTCGATATACCAATGGTTGTTGATTCGATCGGGATATATGGATGAAAGGACCGTACTGTACGCTAAAAAAAATCTACTGGTTCTTGCAGGCACTATCAGTAATACCTAGGGAATCATGGGGCGATGTTGCTAGGCGCTCTTACCATGATTCGATGGGTAAGTCGGAAATTGTTGTTTCGAGTCACAAGGAGTTGTGAGCCCACGGCTAGCTGTATTCCTGAACCATTGAGGGTTACACAAGTAATGAATTACTAAAACCCCGTAGAGATAGTTAAATTTAAAGAGTTAAATTTAATGAAAGAGAAGTTGGACTTCTTAACTAAAGGGAGTGGGATTTCCTAAAATGACATAGGGATGGACATTTTTGGAAATCACTGAATTCGGATTCAGAAAAATTATCTTGACTTTAAAAGATGCAGAAATGATTTCTGTGCACATTGGTAAAATCAGTTTATCAATCGGAGTCAGGATGAATTTTATATTAATTTCTAGAACAACGGGCTTGGCTTGTTGGGCTTAAGTTATGGATTGTGGGCCCTAAGGAGTTAGAGTCCTAATGCAATTATAACTTAATCTAGTCTAGAAATTATCTATAAATATATGTACTGTGTTCGAAAATTACACAAGCTTTCAGTCTAGCAATTTTCGAAATTAGTCTATATTATTCAAGAGGTTTTTCGAAAATTCCTCTGTCCCTTTTGAGAAAATTCGGGCTGTGATTTTTGTGAAAAATTACAATTCGAATTAACAGATCAAATCTGTTTATTCTCTACATAAAACTTTTGATTGATTTCTAGTGCAGTCAATCAGAGGGTTTCTGTTTTTCGTTCGTGGACCTAATTCCGGTGATTGATCGTGACGCCATCGGTTCCCGAGATTTACAGGAAGAGCAGATTAAGTTCTGTTGGTGTCCATAATCTCGCTTCGAGATTTTAAGGTAAAATATTTAATTGTGATTATTTGTTTTACTTACACATATTTAATCGTAAAAGTTTTGATACCCTTGATATGGAATCGTTCCATATAATAAAATAAAATTTTTAAACTTTCGCTGCATCGGGTATCAAATCTTGATTGATCTGAACACGTTTTCCAACAGTGGTATCAGAGACACGTTGCTCAGATCAAACGATTAAATTAATCGATTGTACAAAATTTTAAGTCTCGATTTTTGAAACAAAACAAAAATTTTAAAATTGAATTTTAATGGGCAAATCGGGCAGCGATCGTCGCTGCTCGGGGCAGCGAGCGTCGCTGCCCAAGGGCAGCGATTGGATCGCTACCCATGGGCAGCGATCGTTGCTGCCCAAGGGGCAGCGATGGGCTGCCCTGCCCGGGCCCCTTTTTGGGGCGCGGGCTGCCCGGGATTGTCCCGGGCAGCCCGGAAAAATTATTTTTAATTTGTAATTAAAATTTTAATTTTTTTGAAATTCTAGTTTTTGATCCGATTGAAAATTGTTTTTGATTGGTTCACGAGGCATCGGATCGAATTGTTCGAGTCCGAAAATTTTAAAAATTGATTTTTGGATAAATTTGAATTTTTGGAAAATTTATAAATTTTATCCGTTAAATTAAATTTTATAAAATTAATTATTTTGGTACAATTGATGATAAGATATGATCTTATGGATAGATAAGATAAAATATGATTTTATCTTTTAAATTATGATGCCTTTGCATGTTTATCCAATTATTTAATTATTGAATTAATTATTGGATAAAGGATGATCGATTGCCATGACCAATGTTTTAGGTGTATGTTAGATAATTTACATTTGTCTTATTGTTGTTGGATTTTATTAATGGGCTTGGTTTATAGCCCAATATGATTGTTATATGTAATAAAAGTGGGTCTGATATATGGCCCGTTCCCACCCCTAAAAATGTATCTCATATTTGTCATCGAAATTTATTGTAAATTTATTAGACTTAGTGGGAGACAAAGATTTGAAGAAATGGTGGGCCCAGTAGACAATGAAGACCGAAGAAATGTAAATTGGAAGCTCAATGTAATAGGATTGCATTGCATACTTGCATATCACCTAGGATTGGACTTAGACTCGTGATTGGCAACCACGGGTCGATTAGTTAATGGGATCGATCATCCTTAAATAATATATGATATTATTGATGTATGCATGTTTAGACTATATTGTATGAATCCCGCAAGCATACATAAATTGCATGATGAGACAAATTTTCAAAATAAAATCCCTCATTTTAAATATGATTTAAAATTGATATCAAGATAAACAAAGAGAATTTAAATATTGTTTAAATATTCCTACCTTCCATCAACGATCAATGTATGAGATGATACCCGCGGATACGGTCCGACTCATATTATTGGGGGGGCCCGTTCGTCGAAAAGCTGTACATTGGATCGGCACATGTTGTAAGTTGGGTGAAACTCCCATGGGATTGACTCATATTATTGGGGATCCACATGGCGACCGTCCATCACAACTTAATATTGATGGGTCATCTTGACATGTCTCAATAAACGGCGTCATATTATTGGGCCCTTATTGGACATGAGGTGAAAACATGGGGGTTGCTTTGGAAGCAATTGAGCTCTACCTTTTAAAAATTATGGTTGACTGATATTATTCGGGACTATGATTTGTCATCTGGACTCCATGTTCCCACTAAGGAAAGGGTTTCCCGTTTTCACTAGAGGATAGTGAAATCGTTAAAATAGTGGGAGTGTAATTCATAAAATTAAAATTCGCCATATTTTGTCTTAGTAAATTAATTAAACAAATCACTGATTATTGTCTGTTTCCTTTTCAGTATTTCATTACGATGAATTCGCGAAATCCACTATACTCAATTCTCGAACAAAACAAATTGACTGGCGCAAACTATACGAAATGGTTCCGTAAATTAAAAATTGTTCTAAACTCAGAGAAAATTTTCTACGTGTTAGAAAAGAATCCTCCAAAGGAAGCTCCGACTAATATAAGTCCGGAAGAATTGGCAAAACTTGATCAATGGTGGGACCATGATATCAAGGCTAAATGCTATATGCAAGCTTCAATGTCTGATGAACTCCAGAGGGGATTTGAGGATGCCGTGAATGCTGCTGGCATACACGTGCACCTCAAGGAACTTTTTGGAGCTCAGTCAAGGTCGAAAAGGTATGCCACCGTCAAAGAGCTCATGACATGCCGCATGCGAGATGAGACTTCGGTCCGTGAGCATGGGGTAGACATGATTAGGCTCATTGAAAAATTGGTAACACTCGATTTGACATTGGAGCATGAGCTAAACGCGGACTTATTACTTCTTTCACTTCCTTCGTCGTTTGACGAATTTGTGGTGAACTTCAATATGAACAAGATAGAGGCCACCCTTGAAGATATGGTCAATATGCTTGTGTCTTATGAGGCCACATTAAAGAAGGATAAACCGGTACTCTTGGTTGGCTCCACTTCTTACTCTAAGAAGGGGCCAAGTGGAAAGGGTAAGAAACGTTCTGCCCCGCCCAAGAAGATTGTACCAAATAAGAAGGGAAAGGCCAAGGTTTCAAATGTGAATAAAGATGATAACGTTTGCCACTACTGCAAGAAACCCGATCATTGGAAACGTAACTGCAAGGAATACCTCGAACAGTTGCGAACTGCAAAGGGTATGTTTTACATTAAAATAAATGTTTCGCTTAATACTTCTTCTTGGGTATTGGATACCAGATGTGGATCTCACATTTGCAATGATTTGCAGGTGATGACAAGAAGTCGTAAGCTAAGGATGGGTGAGACCCAGCTAAGGCTCGGGAATGGTTCTAGAGTCGAAGCCAAAGCTATAGGAGACATTTATTTAGTTTTGCAGAACAATTTTAAGTTATTTTTGAGAGATGTTTTATATGTTCCGGATTTGGTCAAAAACATTATATCTATTTCTATGCTTGATAGAGATGGTTTTTCTTGCAATTTTGTGAATGAGATTTGCAATATTTACAAGAATGAATGTTTGATTGGAAATAGACAACTTGAAAACGATCTATATAGCTTAAAATTAAAAGACGTTCCAATTAATTATGTTGATAAACCGGTAACAACAATTAAAAGGAAAAACAATAGTCAAAACCCGGAAAACCTTTGGCATGCTAGGCTAGGTCATATTTTCTCAAGGAGGATGAACAAGCTAGTGGGAGAGGGCATGTTTGATATGTATGATATTAACTCTCTACCTACTTGTGAGTCCTGCCTAAAGGGAAAAATGACTAAATCTCCTTTCAAAGGAAAACTTGAGCGTAGTCAAAATCTGTTGGATTTGATCCATACAGATGTTTGCGGTCCATTTAGGATTGGTACTAAATGTGGCAACACCTACTTCATTACCTTTACTGATGATCATTCTAGGTATGAGTATTTATATTTAATGAAATATAAGTCTGAAGCATTTGAAAGGTTCAAAGAATTCAAGGCTGAAGTAGAAAACAAACTAGGTAAAAGTATTAAGGCACTTCGATCGGATCGAGGTGGAGAATACTTAAGTACCGAGTTTTTGGACTATCTAAAAGAGAATGGGATTCTCTCTCAGTGGACTCCTCCTATGACACCTCAGCTGAATGGTGTTTCGGAGTGTCGCAATCGAACTTTGTTGGACATGGTTCGATCCATGATGAGCTTCACTGAGCTCCCACCTTTGTTTTGAGGCTACGCGCTTGAAACGGCGGTATTGTTGTTAAACAACGTCCACACTAAAGCATTAGATAAAACACCATACGAGTTATGGAATGAGAAAGCTCCTAAGTATTCGTACTTGAGGATTTGGGGATGTCCTGCTTACGTGAAGCAGACAGTGGGAGATAAGTTGGATAGTCGATCCACCTTATGTTATTTTGTAGGGTATCCGAAGAATTCAATCGGATATTATTTCTATCATCCTGCTGAAACAAAAGTGTTTGTTTCAAGGAATGCCACCTTCTTGGAGAAGGAGTTCTTATTGGATAAGAAAGGCAAGATGATGGAACTCGAAGAAATTCGAGAAGAACCCGAGATATAAAATAGCGATCCTACACCTCAAGAATCATCACAAGACACGCCTATTACTAGGAGATCCGAGAGGACTTCTAGGCCTCCTATTAGATATGGTCTTCTTCTTGAAGGGGATCAAAGTGAACCCGACATTGGATGTGATCCAAGAAACTTCAAGGAAGCAATTTCTGATGCGGATTCGAATTTATGGCTTGAAGCTATGCAATCGGAAATAGACTCGATGCATTCTAACCAAGTTTGTTCTTTAGTAGATCCTCCCGATGGAATTGTTCCAATTGGGTGCAAATGGATCTACAAGAGAAAGCTTGGGCCTGATGGAAAGGTATTGACCTACAAGGCATGATTGGTGGCAAAATGTTATACTCAAAGACAAGAAGTTGACTATGATGAAACCTTTTCACCAGTGCAATGTTCAAGTCCATAAGAATCCTTATTGCCATAGCAGCATGGTATGACTATGAGATATGACAAATGGATGTAAAGACTGCATTTCTTAATGGAAACATTAAGGAAGAGATCTATATGATGCAGCCTGAGGGATACACATCCATGGGAAGCGAGCATAAGGTATGCAAGCTTCAAAGATCAATCTATGGTCTCAAACAAGCATCAAGAAGTTGGAACCAGAAATTTGATGAAAGATAAAGGATTTTGGTTTTATCAAGAACCCGAAGGAACCATGCGTGTACAAGAAAGTAGTTAAGAATGCGGTAACATTCTTAGTACTTTATGTTGTTGACATCCTACTCATGGGGAATGATGTAGGGATGTTGCAGTCAACAAAGATATGGTTATCTGGTAGATTCTCGATGAAGGATTTAGGTGAGACATCCTATATTCTAGGAATTCAGTTCTATAGAGATAGATCTAAAAGAATGATAGGACTCACTCAATCAACCTACATCGACACCATATTGAAAAAGTTTTCAATGGATGGATCCAAGAGAGGACATCTACCTATGTGTTATGGAGTTTCTCTATCCAAGTCTATGTGTCCCAAGACTGACGAAGATATCTACCAGACCGGATGTGGCCTATGCTCTGAGCGTCACGAGCAGATACCAAGCCAATCTCGGTCAAATGCATTGGAAAGCCGTGAATGATATTCTTAAGTACTTGCGAAGGACTAAGAATTTATTCATGGTTTATGGAGGGAGAGAATTGAAGTTGGAAGGCTATACCGACTCTAGCTTCCAATGTGACGTGGATGACTCGAAATCAAACTCTGGATTTGTATTCATGCTCAATGGCGGTGCTGTCTCTTGGAAGAGTTCCAAGCAGGACGCCCCAGCGGATTCCACCACTGAGGAAGAATACATTGCAGCATCAGCTGCTACTAAAGAGGCGGTTTGGATAAGGAAATTCATCCAAGAGTTGGGTGTAATTCCTGAAGCTGTTGGTCCAGTCCCGGTGTACTGTGACAACACGGGTGCCGTTGCTCAGGAAAAGGAACCAAGGTCTCATCAGAAGTCCAAACACGTACTGAGGAAATACCACATCATCCGGGAGATCGTGGAAAGAGGAGACATCAGTGTCGAGAGAGTGGACTCTACAGACAATATCGCTGATCCGCTTACTAAGCCCTTGCCAGGACCATTGTTTGACAAACATCGCGAAGCAATGGGATTGCGTAGTGTGACTAGTTGGCTTTAGGGCAAGTGGGAGATTGAAAGAGTGGGTGCCCGGTTAGCCAACTTGTGGCTAAGAGTTTTTATGACTCTATGTAAAACAATCTTTTGTTTAATATAATTTACACTTTTATAATGACATTGACTTTATCTTTCTTCATAATGTTATATTATGATATACAATTGTTGTTTTGATAAAGACCATGAATATACTATAGTGTATGTAAGATGTGGTAGCACATGGGGATGACTATCATGAAACACATCTTATAGTCACTATATATTCTAAACTGTTCCTAGTCAATTAAGTGCCGCAAATAAGGATAAGGATTGCTCGAGATTGAGACTAGCATTTGCGATGCCGAGTACCACGTTTCATTGGTATGGAACATAGAGATGTTCAAAGCATGCAAATGGATATTCATATGATGAATGATCGAACTACCCTATTAGGACTTTCCAAGTGGTTATCACTTATCGAGTGGATAAAGTCCGCGGTTTTGGTTGTACATCATTAGTCCTTATTACTTGAAACATCATTGAGACTCTATATGCTAGTACTGTACTTTGACTCGTTTACCGGCTCTATTGGGGTCATCAGGTGTCGGGATTGGGTACAGTTACGACACATATAGGAGTCGATGCTTTGTTGTCAAGGATTCATCACATACTTGCGAGTGTGGATATCCTATGCGATCTGAGAAGATATTAGTGTGACGAATCTTTGGCCAGAGTACATGATGTGTTTTAGGTTAATGGGTTTTCCTAGTAACACATGCGATGTCACTATTTGATCTCCAAGATGTAATGCATAGTTATCGAATCTCGAACGACTCTCGATATATCAATGGTTGTTGATTCGATCGGGATATATGGATGAAGGGACCGTACTGTACGCTAACCAAAATCTACTGGTTCTTGCAGGCACTATCAGTAATACCTAGGGAATCATGTGGCGATGTTGCTAGGCGATCTTACCATGATTCGATGGGTAAGTCGGAAATTGTTGTTTCGAGTCACAAGGAGTTGTGAGCCGACGACTAGCTGTATTCCTGAACCATTGAGGGTTACACAAGTAATGGATTACTAAAACCCCGTAGAGATAGTTAAATTTAAAGAGTTAAATTTAATGAAAGAGAAGTTGGACTTCTTAACTAAAGGGAGTGGGATTTCCTAAAATGACATAGGGATGGACATTTTTGGAAATCACTAAATTCGGATTCAAAAAAATTATCTTGACTTTAAAAGATGCAGAAATGATTTCTGTGCACATTGGTAAAATCAGTTTATCAATCGGAGTCAGGATGAATTTTATATTAATTTCTAGAACAACGGGCTTGGCTTGTTGGGCTTAAGTTATGGATTGTGGGCCCTAAGGAGTTAGAGTCCTAATGCAATTATAACTTAATCTAGTCTAGAAATTATCTATAAATATATGTACTGTGTTCGAAAATTACACAAGCTTTCAGTCTAGAAATTTTTGAAAATCAGTCTATATTATTCAAGAGGTTTTTCAAAAATTCCTCTGTCCCTTTTGAGAAAATTCGGGCTGTGATTTTTGTGAAAAATTACAATTCGAATTAACAGATCAAATCTGTTTATTCTCTACGTAAAACTTCTGATTGATTTCTAGTGCAATCAATCAGAGGGTTTCTGTTTTTCGTTCGTGGACCTAATTCCGGTGATTGATCGTGACGCCATCGATTCCCGGGATTTACAAGAAGAGCAGATTAAGTTCTGTTGGTGTCCATAATCTCGCTTCGAGATTTTAAGGTAAAATATTTAATTGTGATTATTTGTTTTACTTACACATATTTAATCGTAAAAGTTTTGATATCCTTGATATGGAATCGTTCCATATAATAAAATAAAATTTTTAAACTTCCGCTGCACCGGATATCAATTCTTGATTGATCTGAACATGTTTTCCAACACATGGCTCAGGCCGAGCCATATTAGGTTAGGACCGCCCAAAAGTGGGCTACGTCTGGGCGACGGCGCTCCGGCCAGGGGCGGCCGGAGCTGGCCGACAGCAGGCCAAGAAGGCCTGCTGCTCGCGGCCTAGAGAGGAAGAGGGGGGGGGGGATCGGGTTTGGGGTTTGGGGGTTGCTGGGTCGGGTCTGGGTGGTCCGGGTCGGGTTAATTGGGTTTTGGACCAATTAATTTGAAATAAAATTATTTGGGCCTCCAAATAATTTTATTTGGGCTTCCAAAATAATTTTTAAGTTAGCCCGATGATTTTTATGGGCTTGTGGGCCCATAAGAATTTTTGGGCCAGTCAGTGATTTTATTGGGCCAGTCCAGGAATTTTTATGAATTAATTACTTATTGGGCCTAAATATTTTTATTTAAGCCCAATAAAATTTAAGTGTTTTATTTTAGTAAAAAATTATAATTTTTAACATTATTTATTTATTATGGGCTTTAAGTTAGTTAATGAACTTTAAGTCAGTTAAGGGGTTTAGTAGAGAGACCAGCAGTCTGGACCAACCCATGAAAAATAAATAAGTTTGGAATATATATTTAATTATTTTATGCATAAAGTTTATATTTTAAGTATAAGTATATTTATTATGAAAATAAATTAAATATATATTACGGACATATTTTCAGTGCATGCATTCATGAAATTTCTTATGTATATAATTATGTAAATGATGAGCAATAAAATATTTTGGTAGAAATTAAAGTATGTGTGACATAGGGGTGGTTTTCCACCATATGATTCGGTAGTTTTACTACCATAGGGGTGGTTATCCACCATATGATTCGGTAGTTTACTACCATAGGAGGTGATTTATCACCGCCATCGTACGTTGGTTCATGAGACTGATCAGTCGACACATGAGCGTCACACTTATGGATAGGACCATCTTCAAGTTTCAAAAGCATTGCTCAATTATGTTATATATGATGAAGAAATAATATGTTTATGATTATGGTTATGATTCAGTTTATGATTCAACAGTTTTATTATGTGATGAAAATATTTCCATGCATGCTCATGTACATGTATATGCATTAGTAATTATGTGATGCATTATTTTTAACCTTGTTATAAAAGATTAGACATGTTGAGCCCCTAGGCTCACTACGCTTATATGGTGCAGGTGAGCATGATGATGTTTATGTAGCTCCTACCGATGGTGAGGACTTATGAACTCACGGAGCAGTGGACCCCGTGACCATCGCAGCTATTTAGTTTATTATGTTGAATTTTGAAGCATATTTTATTTTATTATTGTTTCCGCATATGAGATTTTTCAGCAGCATTGTTTATTATTTTAAATTGATGCATGAAACATTTTTAAGGATTTATTTATTTAATATTTTTCAGGTTATTTAAGAAAAAGTATGTTATTTTTATATACATATATGTATGGGCATGTATGTATAGTAGTATTATTTTTAAAAAAAATAAAAATTTCCGCATTTATTAGCAGTAGGCGTTTCATTTGGTATCAGAGCGCGGTCCTTGGAGGGTGTCCTACTGCAACGTGAAGCTCAAAAATTTTACTACCGGTCTGTAAGTTTTAATTGTTTTCTTATGATTTATAAGGAGCATATGTAATGATTTAAGATTTTCATGTTAGAAAAGTTTTAGAACCCTTAAGTTATGCATTGCGATTTACGTAAAGAAATATGTGGTGGTGCAGAATGCCTTCGAGACAGGTTAACAGACGCGGGGGACCTCCACCTCCACCTCCGCAGAATCCGCTTGCAGCATTAGAGCAGGCCAATGCGAATATGATGGCTGGGATTACTGCTCTGTTGGAGCAGCAGGCGGCACGTCCTAGGCTCACACATGATGAGGATGTTGCCGAGCGGTTCCAGAAGAAGGGACCTAAGGATTTTGTCGGCACCACTGATCCACTCATTGCTGAGGGGTGGATTCGATCACTGGAGTCCATATTTGAATACATGGGGATCACTGATGCTGACAGGGTGAAGTGTGCAGTGTATATGATGAGAGGTGATGCAGCCTCTTGGTGGGAAGGTGCGGTTCGAGGTGTGAATCTACCTACATTGACTTGGATAGAGTTCAGACGCATGTTCTATGCCAAGTATTTCACTGAGAATGTGCGCAGTCGCATGATCCGGGAGTTTATGAGTCTCCGCCAGGGAGACAAGTCTGTGGTGGATTACATCACCCAATTCGAGAGAGGGTGTCGTTTCGTGCCTCTTATTGCTGACAGTGCACCGGATAAGTTGAGGCAATTTGTGGATGGTTTGCGGGCTGACATCAAGCATGACGTTCGCATGCTGGATGTCACTACTTATGAGGCGACAGTTAGCAGAGCATTACGTTCTGAGGAAGGGAGGCGAGAGATGCAGTGAGAGCAGCAGAGTAAGAGGCAGTTTCAGCCAGGGTATCAGAGGGCGACTTCGCAGCCTCCTGCGAAGAAGCCGTATACTAGGCCGTCTAAGGGCCCGAATCAGCATGGACAGCAGTAGAGGTCTCAGGGGCATCAGCCACAGCAGCAGCAGAGAGGCGGGGCCCCTAATACTGGAGGAGTTCCGATCTGCCCGCAGTGTCAGAAGCCGCACACCGGAAAATGTCTAGTGGGGTCCAATGTATGCTATGTTTGCAAGGAGCCAGGGCATGTTTCATATAACTTCTCGAAGAGGAAGAACACCACTGGGCGGGTATTCGTCATGCAGGCTGAGGAGGCAGACCCAGATACCTCCTTAATCACCGGTATTTCCTAAACTTCTTCTTTTAAGAAATTTTTGGGAATTTACTTCATGATTTTAAATTGCATGAATTATCTATTTGTTTGGTTAGAGTAGGATGTTCATTTTATTTGTGTTTAATTAAGAGAAATATTTTGTAACTTGTATTGGGAGAAAAGTAAGTTTAGTATGCGATTGTTTGGATTTTCTGCGTGCAGGGAAAAATCTAGTGGGAGGAAATTCCACGTTTGCGTTGCTAGATTCAGGAGCCACGCATTCGTTCATCTCCCTAGAGTTTATCAGGCGGGTAGGCATCAAGCCTGAGGTTGCTGTTACAGGTTACGATTTCACTATGCCGTCTGGTCAGATTCTTAATACCACTACCGTCTGCAGAGATTTGGAGATGGAGTTACAGGGACATACTATCAGAGCAGATTTTGTGGTTTTACCATTGACTGGATTCGATCTGATTTTGGGTATGGATTGGTTGTCAGTCAACGGAGCAATGATTGATTTTCGACAGAGGACAGTGGCAGTGAAACCAGTGGTAGGTGACCAGTTTGTTTTCTATGCATGTCCAAGCAGTGAGATCTCGCCTGTTATCTCTTATACACGTGCGAGGAAGTTATTGAGACGTGGTTGCCAGGGGTTTCTCGCCAGTGTAGTCACTTCATCAGAACCACCTAGCAGATCATTGTCAGACATAGAGGTGGTTTGTGACTTTTCAGATGTCTTTTCGGAGGACGTTTCGGGAGTCCCACCAGCTAGAGAGGTGGAGTTCAGTATTGATCTGATACCAGGTACTGTGCCTATCTCTAAGGCACCGTATCGACTTGCTCCTACTGAGATGAAAGAGTTGAAGGAGTAGATTCAAGAGTTGTTGGAGAAGGGCTTTATTCATCCTAGCTTTTCTCCTTGGGGAGCTCCAGTGTTGTTTGTGAAGAAAAAAGATGGTAGCATGAGACTTTGTATCGATTACCGAGAGCTCAACAGGGTCACTGTGAAGAACAAGTATCCACTGCCGAGGATTGAGGATTTGTTCGATCAGTTGCAGGGAGCTTCGGTTTTCTCTAAGATCGATCTGCGATCTAGCTATCATCAGTTGAGGGTCAGAGATGCAGATGTGACCAAGACTGCTTTTCGGACACGCTATGGGCATTACGAGTTCTTAGTAATGCCGTTTGGATTGACCAATGCTCCAGCGGTCTTCATGGATCTCATGAACCGCGTATTTCAGCCGTACTTAGATCAGTTTATCATAGTCTTTATTGATGATATCTTTATCTACTCGAGGAGCATTGAGGAGCATAGACAGTACTTGCAGACAGCATTGCAGACTTTGAGGGAGCATCGACTGTATGAGAAATTCAGTAAGTGCGAGTTTTGGCTAGAGCAGGTGGCATTTCTTGGCCATATAGCTTTGAAATATGGGATAGCGGTGGATCAGACGAAAGTGCAGGCAGTGCAGGATTGGGGAATTCCGAAGAATGCTTCAGAGATTCGCAGTTTCTTGGGTTTAGCAGGCTACTACCGGAAGTTCATCAAGGGTTTTTCTTCTATTATAGTACCCTTGACTTCCTTGACCAAGAAAAATACGAAGTTTATATGGAGTTCAGACTGTCAGAGGAGCTTCGATCGGCTTAAGGAAGCACTCACATCTGCGCCAGTGTTGGCAATGCCTGTTCCACATGAGGAGTTAGTGGTTTACACGGACGCGTCTAAGCTTGGGTTGGGCGCCGTATTGATGCAGAGTGACCGAGTCATTGCCTATGCATCGAGACAGTTGAAGATTCATGAGCAGAACTATCCGACGCATGACTTGGAGCTACCAGCAGTGGTTTTTGCTTTGAAAATCTGGAGGCACTATCTGTATGGTGAGAAGTGCAAGATTTTCACAGACCACAAGAGTCTCAAGTACTTCTTCACATAGAAGGAGTTGAACATGAGACAGCGCTGATGGTTGGAATTAGTTAAGGATTATGATTGTGACATTAGCTACCATCCGGGTAAGGCTAATGTAGTGGCTGATGCGTTGAGTCGGAAGACTTCAGTGGTATCATGTGTGACAGTTCAGTTGCCACTTCAGGAGGAGATTCAAAGATTCGAGCTGGAGTTGTACTCGAGCGGTCAGGCACCGATTTTGGCAGTGTTAGTGGTACAGCCGAATCTTCGGAATTGTATCAGAGTTGGACAGCCTGCAGATGAGGAGTTGCAGCGATTGAGGCAGAGAGATGAAGCCAAGGGCGGGCTTCTCTATACAGTTGTTGATGGTATCGTTCAGTACCGTGGTCGTATGTGGGTACCAAACGTTGATCAGTTGAGGATTGAGATCTTGACAGAGGCTCATACATCTCCGTATTCCGTTCACCCCGGAAGTACGAAGATGTATAGAGATTTGCAGTCATTGTATTGGTGGCCCGACATGAAGAGAGATATTGGCCGATTTGTATCAGAGTGCTTGACTTGTCAGCAGGTCAAGGCAGAGCATCAGCGTCCTGCAGGGTTACTTAAGCCTCTACCCATTCCGGAGTGGAAGTGGGAGAGCATCACGATGGACTTTGTAGTTGGCCTTCCGAGGAGTACTAGAGGATGTACAGCTATTTGGGTGATCGTGGATAGATTCACCAAGTTAGCTCATTTCTTGCCGGTGAGGACTACTTACTCATTGACGCAGTATGCAAAGCTTTACATCAAGGAGATTGTTATACTGTATGGCATACCAGTGTCGATAGTATCGGACAGAGATCCGAGATTTACATCTGCATTCTGGAAGAGTTTGCACACATCTTTGGGGACTCGGCTATTATTCAGTACAGCGTTCCATCCCCAGACAGATGGTCAGTCGGAGAGGGTGATCCAGATTCTTGAGGATCTACTGAGAGCTTGTGTCATTGATTTTCAGGGCTCTTGGGAGACTAGACTGCCATTAGTGGAGTTTACCTATAACAACAGTTTTCAGTCGTCTATAGGTATGGCTCCTTATGCAGCTCTCTATGGGAGGAGATGTAGATCGCCAGTGCATTGGGATGAGGTTGGCGAGAGGATTTTACTTGGTCTAGAGATTGTACAGCAGACTGTCGATATTGTGACACAGATACGGGATCGTATGAGGACAACTCAGAGTCGTCAGAAGAGTTATGCTGATACTCGACGACGAGATCTTGAGTTTGTAGTAGGTGATCATGTGTTTTTGAAAGTATCACCTATGAAAGGGGTGATGAGATTTTGTCGCAGAGGCAAGTTGAATCCGAGATATATTGGGCCATTTGAGATCTTGGAGAGAGTTGGCACTTTGGCATACCGTTTAGCACTACCGCCAGGGCTTGCAGCAGTGCACAACGTATTCCATGTATCCATGCTTCGGAGATACATCTCTAATCCGACGCATGTGTTGGATTACGAGCCTTTGCAGTTAGCACCAGATCTAGCATTTGAGGAGAGGCCTGTTTGGATCTTAGCCAGAGAGGAGCGGAGATTGAGGACGCGGGTCATACCGATGGTCAAAGTCCAGTGGCAAAATCATTCCGAGGAGGAAGCCACTTGGGAGACCGAGGCAGACATGAGGACTCGCTATCCGGAGTTATTCGAGTAAGCACTTTAATTTCGAGGACGAAATTCAATTTAAGTGGGGGAGAATTGTAACACCCGAAAATTTTAATACGTAAATTTGCATGCATAATTAAGGAAAATAATTATTTAAAATTTATATTTGGGTTAAATGACATTTATATGTTATTATGTGAATTATATGCATGATTTAAATTTATTTTAGCATTTAACCCGCTATTTTAGAATTTTTAGATTTTTAAGAAATTATTGGTTTTGATCGCGTAGACGAGACCGTGGACGGACGAGATACCAAACTTTTTAGCCAAAAATATTTTATGAGTTTTATGAGCCTTAAAATAATATTTTAAGATATTTTGTCAAGAAAATTTTAGTATTTAGTTATATATTTATTTAATAACTGATTTTTGGCCAAAATAAGTCATTTTATGGACTTTTATTAATTTTTAAAAATCCTCTATATTAATATTTCAAGATTTGAGATATTTTATCAGATTGTTATTATTATTTGAGAGTTTAAAATATTTTGTTTAAGGTATAATATCTTTCTATTGAGTAATATCTATTATTATTTAATTATCTACCAATAATTTAAACCTAAATCACTCCCTAATCTATTCCCAAACCCCATCAGCCGACACTCATCACTCTCACCCCCCATCCCACGCCTTTCAGCAGAAAACTTCAAGCCCCATAGCCGATCAAGCTCTAGTTTTGAAGGTTTTTGGTCCGTTCATCGTCCCGAAGACCCGTAAACGCATCAACTCTCGTCAAATAAATTCAAGGCATGTCTAAATCCTTCTCTTGGCCACCATATAAGCTATTAATCATGCATGATGGTTTTTATTTCAGAATTTATCAGGAACTTTTTGTTTTATACAAGAATGTATGATTTGATGCATGTTTGTTGATGGTTTCAGTCATGATTCACGTTTTCTTGTTGCATGGTTCGGTCCAAAGGCTAGGGCTCGAGTCAGAGGTGGGCTAGGGTTCTAGGAAGCGAGCCATGATCGGATTACAGGGGCTGGAGTTGGCTAGGTTCAGGTCTAGGGTCGAGTTGGTCATAGAGCTGCAGTTTAGGGTTTCTGAGAAGAAGCCTTCGGCTTCTTGGCTTGGGCCATGGCTTGGGCTGAGCCATGGTGGGTTAGGACCGCCCAGATGTGGACTACGTCTGGGCGGCGGCGCTCCGGCCAGGGGCGGCCGGAGCTGGCCAGCAGCAGGCCAAGAAGGCCTGCTGCTCGCGGCCGAGGGAGGAAGAGGGGGGGGATCAGGTTTGTGGTTTGGGGGTTGCTGGGTCGGGTCTGGGTGGTCCGGGTCAGGTCTTTAGGGTAGTGGGTCGGGTCAAGTGAGTCCGGGTCTGGGTTAGGTGGGCCGGGCTCGAGTATTTTAATTTTAAAGTGTTTAATGTTTTAATTGGTTTTTGGACCAATTAATTTGAAATAAAATTATTTGGGCCTCCAAATAATTTTATTTGGGCTTCCAAAATTATTTTAAGTTAGCCCGATGATTTTTATGGGCTTGTGGGCCCATAGGAATTTTTGGGCCAGTCAGTGATTTTATTGGGTCAGTCCAGGAATTTTTATGAATTAATTAGTTATTGGGCCTAAATATTTTTATTTAAGCCCAATAACATTTAAGTGCTTTATTTTAGTAAAAAATTATAATTTTTAAAAAATTTTATTTATTATGGGCTTTAAGTTAGTTAATGGACTTTAAGTCAGTTAAGGGGTTTAGTAGAGAGACCAGCAGTCTGGACCAACCCATGAAAAATAAATAAGTCCGGAATATATATTTAATTATTTTATGCATAAAGTTTATATTTTAAGTATAATTATATTTATTATGAAAATAAATTAAATATATATTACGGACATATTTTCAGTGCATGCATTCATGAAATTTCTTATTTATATAATTATGTAAATGATGAGCAATAAAATATTTTGGGGGAAATTGAAGTATGTGTGACATAAGGGTGGTTTTCCACCATATGATTCGGTAGTTTTACTACCATAGGGGTGGTTATCCACCATATGATTCGGTATTTTACTACCATAGGAGGTGATTTATCACGGCCATCGTACGTTGGTTCATGAGACTGATCAGTCGATACATGAGTGTCACACTTATGGATAGGACCATCTTCAGATTTCAAAAGCATTGCTCAATTATGTTATATATGATGAAGAAATAATATGTTTATGATTATGGTTATGATTCAGTTTATGATTCAGCAGTTTTATTATGTGATGAAAATATTTCCATGCATGCTCATGTACATGTATATGTATTAGTAATTATGTGATGCATTATTTTTAACCTTGTTATAAAGGATTAGACATGTTGAGCCCCTAGGCTCACTATGCTTATATGGTGCAGGTGAGCATGATGATGTTTATGTAGCTCCTACCGGTGGTGAGGACTTATGAGCTCATGGAGCAGTGGACCCCGTGACCGTCGCAGCTATTTAATTTATTATGTTGAATTTTGAAACATGTTTTATTTTATTATTGTTTCCGCATATGAGATTTTTCAGCAGCATTGTTTATTATTTTAAATTGATGCATGAAACATTTTTAAGGATTTATTTATTTAATATTTTTCAGGTTATTTAAGAAAAAGTATGTTATTTTTATATACATATATGTATGGGCATGTATGTATAGTAGTATTATTTAAAAAAAAAAAAATTCCTCATTTATTAGCAGTAGGCGTTTCATCTTAGGAGGCTCCGAACTCCCCCAAAAATCAATGCTAGATGACTAATCCGCGATTTTCGACAAGTGTCAGGCATGCAGGTTCGGAGGGCCCGAACCCCAGTTCGGAGGCTCCAAACTCCGGCAGATTTTGCCTATAAATAGGGCCATTCGGACGAGAAATTAGATATAAATCAAGTATTTTGAGTGTTCAGTTTATAGTAAGCGTTATAGAGAGGGCCCTATCGGTAATAGTGAGATTCTGGAATAACAAAGAAGTTGTTATAGTCATCCAGAGTCAGCAACATCAAAGGGCTTACTACAGACGAAGGTATGGTTCGGGAATCTGTTTAAGTTTTGGAAGTACTTATTAGCTTAGTTAAGGCTTATAGAACTTGTGTAGTGATACGGTGAACTTCTGAATATAGGCTTGGAATCTAGGATCCTACTATACTTGAACTAGCCTAGAGGTACGTACACATTGACTGAGATTGCCAGCGAGTATACATATCTATATGTTGCATTTATTTGGCATTATTATATGGCATGATATATGATTTACCGCTTTCTATATTCATATGTCATGTGCATATACACGTTGAGCCTATACCTTGATATACCTGATTATAGAGCCGCTCAGCTCTATACTCGATAGTCTGTCATTGAGAGTACCGCGACGGCGGGGGCATTTATGTCTGTCTACTCTGGTGTACTAGAAGAGTGTGGTTGCACCCAGAGGTTGATCCGTGCGGTGGCAGCACTCATGTGGCGCCTGTACTGAGCATGACTTTTCAGATGACCTTTTACCAGTCATCATGTTGCATGCATCATATTTATACGTGTACTCATGTTTATGTACTGGGCGTTAGCGCTCACGTCCTAGTTGTTATCTTGGACACCCTATTCCATGGGGCAGGTCGCAGGATGGACGGAGTTGGTGGTTCAAGGTAGGATTAGGGAGCAGGCCTTGAGGAGTTAATTATACAGCAGGATTCGATATAGCTGTATAATGTTTACTTTTAAGTATTTCGATATGGTTGTATCACTACTGATGAATAAACTTGACACTTTTATACTAAGCTGATATGTAATTTATGGTTATGTTTTCGCACGTTTTACTCTGTTAAGTTATTTTGCTGTATTAAGTTTAATGCATGCTATTAGTTGCCAGTTAGTAAGTGATACCATGCAGGGTCACTACATGGACTCTATTTCTTGGAATTCCGACGTAGAATATAAGGTTAGCAAGACGTAAGTTGTGCAATAACCTAAAGATCTAAGAATGTGTAGGTTGTAGAACTTATCAGTTGCAGTAAGATGACATTTTCTAAGTTTGTAAATTTAGGTCGAATGTAAATTCGAGGAGTGATAAACTTTCATAGATGATAAGATCACTTGGGAAGATGCAAGAATTGTAAATTTTATATTGCAATAAGAGATAGTCAGTTCCTTGATGATATAGATAGCAGTAAGCATCAGAGTTGCGCAGCGAAAGCTGAGTTGGGCCAACTCATGTGGGTGCAAGTTAGAAAATTTAGTGTTGATTTGGTCTAAGATATTCGAATCTAGTTAGTAAGTCTTGAATTTCGAGGATGACATTCCATTTAAGGGGGGAAAGAATTGTAGCACCTAAAATCCAATTTACTAAATTACATACATTAAATTTAATAAATATTAGGATTATTATTTTTAGGGTTAATTGATTTAAATTCTTTATTTGAATTATGTGCTAATAAAATATTTTATTATTTAATCAATAATTTTATTTTACTAACTATTTAATTAATGTTTTTAATTGTTTAAGGTTATTTGTCAAAATGATTTTTATTATGCAATTTAATTGTTTTAATATTTTTAAAGGTTTAACCTTGCATATTTAAATGATTTTAATTAATTGTTTACTTTATTCTTTTAAATAATTATAATTGTTTAGCTTATTTGTTTAAATATTTTCGAGTGTCCAACTTATTTATTTTAAATAGCCTAAGTTTAGCGGTTAGTTATTTTAAATTATTTTAAGTTATTTTAAATGTCTATCTTATTTATTTAAATCCTTTTTAATTGTCCAAATCATTTTAAAGATTTTTATTTCCGGTTGTGTTTTTATTTAAATTGCTTTTAAACGTTAGTCTAGTTTGTTTAAATTATTTTAATCGCTCTACTTGTTATTTAAATATTTTACTCGTCGTCGTGACATCAGAATATTTTAAGTGTTTAATTCTTGGATTTTCATGCCTGAATCAATCTATATTTATGATTTTAATTATTTTAATTTTCTGTGTTAATTGGCTAAATATTATATTTTTCCCGCGCATTAAAGTTTATTATTTTTAACTTTTGCGAAAATTAACATTTTTATTCCCGGACTAGTGAAAATAAAATTTAATATTTTAAATTAGGATTTTCAAGATTGTATTTTTTTTAGTGCATTTTAATTCATAGTCCTAAGTTGCTATTTTGTGAGTAGCACTATTAATAAAGTGTAGCACTTCTATACCTATACTTACACATTCAACTTTATCCATAACTTAAGATTAAACCCTAGACCCCAAATTACACTCAAATCCCACGCCTCATTACACACACACCCACACGATTTCTTCTTCATTTCTCTCCTACACAGCCATCGGCTTCCCTTTTCTCCTCCATAGCTCGCCGCCAGCCATCTCTCTTCTCCGGCAAAACACCTCCATGGCGTGCTGGTCGAGCTGCTTTCGTTGCTTTTGAGCTCGGTTTCAGCTCTCATCAGCTCACTGAATCTGCCGTCGACTTCATCTCCATTTCTCCTTCAAGCTCGATGCCACGGCCCATATTTTTCTTCCTTCTCCGGCGAAACTCCACCACAATGAGCTGAGCAACCGTTTCCCCTTCGTTCGAGCCCTGTTCCAGCTCATTCCCAACTTCGAATCGGCCACAGCTCAAGCGAGCTCCTACCTTTCGACTTTGCTGCAGCTTAGGCAAGGATAATGGGTTTCTTTATTCACCATGTGGATTATTATAGTTTATGTGCTTGCATTTCATGCTTTTAATTCAAGAATTTTAGTGCCCTGTTTTCAAAAATATTCAGAAGCTCTTGCATAGGTTGGATCGTTTTCTTTGCTGTTATGGTTTATAGAATGAGTTATGCATTTGATTGGTGTTGTCATAAAGGTCTTGTGATGTTCGAAATTTCAGATTTGTTGTCATAAGCATGATGTTTGAAATTTCAGATTTGTTGTCATAAGCATGATGTTCGAAATTTTCAGATTTGTTGTCATAAGCATGAGTTCTAAATTTCCAGATTTTTATCCATGTTTTGTTTCGAACATTTGTTGTTTGTTGTGTTGATTTGGATGGTGATTTAGAGCTACCATGGATGATATGTAGTTCACATGGTAGCAACTAGGATGACTTGAAGGTAGCTTGTGGAATGAAGTTTAGGTGCATTCTAATTTCTAACATTTTTGGGGCTCGGTTTTTGTTGCTTTGTTGAGCTGAGATGATTTATGGGAGTTTCTAAGGGGTTAAGATGAGCTTAAATGTTAGCCTTGAACCTATACTAGTGGCTTGGAACTTGGGGGTCTTGTGGCTAAGGTTTTGATTGAGTATAAAAGTGAGGCATGAGCAGAATTTTGGCTACGTTGGGGCTGTCCGGAAACTGGTTTTAAAACAGGGGTTAAACTCGGGTTTTGGTCAAGGGCTCAGGTCTGGAATTAGTCTAAGATGTTAGGAAGATTTTTGTTCAAGCGAGAATTAATTCGGTTAATTTTTGGTCGAGTTTTAGATTTTTGATTTAATAAGGTGCAGAATATTTTTGAAGTCAAAGGGCTGCTGCCCAGAATTCTGATTTTTGTAAAATGATTGCTTAGGAATTAAATTAAGTGGATGATTTTCCTACTTAGTTCGAAGTGTCATGGAGTCGTGGTTTCAAGCGGAATCCCTTTTGATTAAGAATCGAGCAAGTTACAAATTTTACGGGCAAACCGCTCCAATTTGTCTTAAGCGCTAAATTATGGTTTAGTTTCCCACCTTTTGGTTTGTCTCCTAAATCACCATCCCGATCATCTATGTGTAAGTCATATGCATGATTATCGATTAATATTTACATTTACGTCATATTTACGTATGCATGCTAAGTCTCTAATTCAAGTATGAAAGAACGTATTTTTTTTATGAACGAAGTGAGATGATTGTGACTATATTTATTTACGTGTATGTGTGGGGTTGGAAGACGTTCTGGCCTACCTTACCACCTGACGTGTATGTGTGGGGCTGAGAGACGTTTTGGCCTACCTTACCAAAATTTACGTGTATATGTGGGGTTGAGAGAAATCTTGGTCTCCCTTACCAAGTATGGGCAAGATGGGTTGGAAAATACCTGACCTCCTTGAGGCATAGTGCACTGCAGCCATGATCATGATCAAATTCACAGAGTCACAATTCATGGATCTAAGTTCAAAATATTTATGACTATGTTCAAATCAGTTTATTCAGTTATTTATGTTCGACTTAGCCATGCATATGTTTCATTCATGTTCACTTCATTATTTAAGAAATCATTTATTAGAGTTAAGGGCACAAAATTATATTTTATTACAAGTTATTTTTAATCTACCTGTGCTTGTATTTATGTAGTACTCGTTATCTTCCCCATATTCTTGTTGGGCCCCTAGGCTCACTACTTTTACTTGGTGCAGGTTAGATTATTTCATGAGATCGAGGGGCATGACTATCGAGCGGACTGCAATACGAGCACGACACTTCCCTCCGACCTATGACAGTCTTCCGCATTAATTGTTTAATCTTTATTACTTTAAATTTTAATATTTTATTGATTGGATAGTGTAAGCGAAGGATTTATTTATGGTTTATGGGCTTGTATTATCAAACTATTTAACCTTTGGGATATTTGATTAACGAAAATATTTCTTGGGTTCTCGTTTCTTTTTCTCGGTCTAGTTTATTTAGTATTGTCGGATGTTTTCTTTTCTTTAAAACTTTGTTGTCTGTGTCAGGTGGGTTGTTATTTAATTAGTCAGGTCATGCCGAAATTTTTTTGAAAACCCGTATTTTATTTAATTATTATTTAGTAGAGGTCAGAGTCGTTTCAGTTTTTGACCATCTTTGTGTATTTTGACGTAGACAAATAACGTAATTGATGTTGAGGAGCAACCTGATAAGGACTTGAGTAAGGCTTGGACTGGTGAATATCAAGGTAGAAAAGATTTCTGTGGACATGAAGAAGCCACTGACGAAGAGAAAAAGTTGTTGACAGAATATCTTTCGAGTGATGACATAGCGTATGACTTTCTATTTGAAATCTCGAGTATTTTTTTCTCTTTTTTGGGATATTTTTTAATACAAAATAATTCGTATTTTTTTGTAGTGTTGATGTTTGGAAAGACGGAATTGTCCATTACCAGGGTCCGTTTTCTGTGGTTTCTTGTTTGGTAAGCTTGTTAGTCATGAGATTATAAATGTTCAAATGCACATGATGGAAAAATACAGTGTGGATAATGAAAATGAAATATTTTGCATGTAAACTTTGGTGCAGGTTAGTAAAACTTAAATGTTTTACGTTTGATATACTATACACTTGAGTTAGTTTTTCATTTTTCTTCTTTTGTTTGCAAGCAGAATTGTTTGAGCACCTCAAAACAATTGGGAAAAAAATGAAGGTTCAGAACAATGATTACAACTCCTTTTTTTTGCGACTCTCTCCTACCTTAAAGTTATTTTTGCAAAAAATGAATGGTTATTTGTTTAAGAGATGCAAATACCTCATTTTTCTAATCAATAGCAGAGTGCATTGGTTTCTGCTAGTATTTCACGCAAAGGAAGGGATATTCAAAATGTGGAATTCACTTCCCGATTCGTTCAGCCTAGGGGCATGTAGAACTTTGGTGAGTCTTCATTGTGCCATGTTATGTTATTTGCATAAATGTGTTTTGATAATATTTATATTTTAAGGCACGTTTTTTGGTTGGCTGAGTTTGTCATCATTCAAATTTCATCATACCCTACTCTGATGTGTTGAGAGAACGTACGCGTCATCAAGGTGAAACACTTGACTGTGGTGTTTATGCATGCATGTGGGTAGAGTGTCTAGCCCGTGACTCAGATGAAATGTGGATATATCAAAATACACTGAAGATGGACACCTACCGTGCAAGACTGACTGCAAGTATTTTATGCCACGAAAAAAAGGAAATGCTGAAAAACAACTTTGATTAACAACAACTACAAGAACAAATATAAAATATCTGCCAGATTTGTATTTGTTTCAAATAAATAACTAATTGATAATGTATAAGAACCAATCTACAATATTTAACCTTTCGTTTTTAATTTCTTAAACATGGTACTAAAACATTATCAAAACAGAAGTACGAAATTGTGTTTAATAATAAATAAATTTATTTTATCTCCCATCATTCAAGTTGCTGAGGTGTTCGTTTTTTTTCTCTACCCTGAATTCAATCTTCGTAAGCTTTACACACATATGAAGATGAATCATATTAAGGACATCATCATCATTGTACAAATACACAATCATCTTATGCAATGAAGCTACGCAATGAATAATCATGGATTCCGGAGATATTTCTGCACATTTTATTTCCTAGACTCACAAAAATATTCATCAAGCTACAACCACTGAAGATTGAGATGACAAACACATGATTCTTGTATTTGCAGCAACCCAAAAATGAAAGATTGCAAGGACCACTTCCAGATTCCATTTTCAAACTACAAAAACCAGGCACACAATAACAAATTCAATAACAATTACAGTAGGATTTAAAACTAAAATCATTATATTAGAAATTAAAACATTACAATATAGAACAATAAGAAATACCAGATAATATATCACAAAATTCCATAAAATGATCTGCATTCCCAGTAACAGACGTATCAAATGGATATTGGTAAGCAAATTTATAAACCTTTCGCAATTCACCAAATTAAACAAAACCTCTAAAATCATAATAAAATCTCAAACAATTCCATCAGTCATGGATTCCGGAGATATTTCTGCATATTTTTTTCCCAGACTCACAAAAACATCCATCAAGCTACAACCTCCGAAGATTTAAACGAAAATTTTCTTCTTGTATTTACAGCAATCCAAAAACGTAAGATTGCTTGAATCACTTCCACATTCCATTATCAAACTACATAAACACAGACTCAAAAATCGAAACATGATACCCTCATTCATAACACATTACACACAAACAAATACTACACGATAACATCTTCAAGAACAATTACAGTATGGTTTAAAACTAAAACCATTATATTTGGAATTAAAATATTATAATCGAGAACAATAACAAATACCATCTAATCTATCACAAAATTCCACAAAATGAACGGCATTCCCAATAACAGACGTATAAAATAGATATTGGTAAGCAAATCTATAAAATTATCGCAATGCACAAAATTAAACGCAACCTCTAAAATCATAACAAAATCTCAAACAATTCCATCGATTCAACATTTTAAACACGAACACAATACATCAAGCTGGGACAATCTACTGTTCTCTCACGATTTATAATATTTCAAATCGAAATTCAAACATTCAAATCTACGAAAAATTGACTGTGAGCATTGAGCACAGATATTTACAATTTCCTTCTGTCAACGCAAATCTACAAAGAAACCCAAGGCGATGGAAGGAAAGTACCGATGGTTCTTAATCCGATCTAAAAAGAACAATGGAGGAAAAGTACCGATTGTTCTTACTCTGATCGTTCTTCTTTACCTTTTTGTTTCTTTTTTTATTTGAAAAATAAGAGTAGAGGGTATTGTGGGGTTATCAAAGAAATTGAGAGTAGTTTGGTCAATTGGTCACAAATAGGGAGCTCAAACATATTGCAGACATTTGTGAGGGAGCTAAAACACAAAATCTCTTACATGAGGACTGAGGAATCATTTGAGTTTTCTCTTGGAGATTTATCGAGAATTTGCCCTTAAATAATTGCTAAATATAAAAAATTAAAATATTGGATATATCATACACTATCTCATAAATAATTCTCATTTTAGATATTACTACAGCTATCAACTTTAAAGATTCTTATGTATTTTTTCTTATGCTAGCTGTTGATGCGACTACGGTGCACCAAACATGTTGCACAAAGTCAATATCTTATCAAATTTTCACGTCAAATTTTGAGCGTGGAAGTACTAAAACCCATCAACCACCAACAAATTATGTTCTTCAAGGCATTATACTACATCCTTATATATAATTGATGCAATATATACGCTTCACAACTTTTTGGAATTATCAATGGCTTAACATGAATATTTACAGGTAACTAACTTTAGTTTAACATGATAATTAAGATAAAAAAAATGTCATCAACTAAAATTTTATGATTTAATCGTATAAAAGTTCCACTTAATGTGTATGTTATATATTGGTTTCAGTTAGACCTCATTAACTTGGGGTGATTAACATGTGATAGGCTTATTAATCTTAATTCATCTTATTTTACTTCAAAAATACAATCTTAAACTCCAAGACCAGTTAATAATTGGATTTCACTATGATTTTTAGTCCTTAAATTCGTTAAAGATAAATAATCTATGATTTTTAAAAGCAATGTTTTTAGAACATAACCAGATCGGTCAGATCGACCGCGAGCCATAACGGGTGTGGTTCGGGTTAAGCTCAATAATCATTATCCCGGTGATCCCGCTCTGAATTGTTCAAACCTGGTCACCAACCGCTTCTTTGATTTGGTAAATCGATTTAAAACAATTTCGACTGTTTCACCTACTTTTTAAAATATACTAGCAACCGAGGCACATGCATTGCATGTGTATAGTGAAATATATGAATATTGGGTGTATATATTTGTATATAAAATTTTATTGTAAAAGTATTTGGTTGATTTGTGAATATTTACAAATTTGAATATTTTATTTGTAGTGTAAGAATATTTTTCTGTCTCTTCCAAAAAAATATTAGTTTTTATATTTAAAATTAAAAGTTTTATTTTTCCTTACATATACATTATTATTTGGTTTTAAACTTTTTTGCAAATAATATTTTACTAGTATTTGATCTTATTTTGATTTATTTTTGTTTTATAAATATATTAGTAATTATTTTTGATATTATGATAATATATACACACACACACGTTTTTTAGCTTAGATTTTAAAAATTTTAAAATATATTTTTTAATGTACGAATCGGCTGAACCATTTAAACGGTTTACAATTTCGATTATAAAAACATTGATTAAATATGTAAAGAAAATTAAAGTACTCCTCATATGCCCTTTCGTCCCTTCCTTTCCGTCATACTTGAATGCCAAAAATCAACAATTTTTTTTTAAACACAGTTATAATCACAATTTTAATAAATTAGACTGAAAAAATTATTATTTATTCATAACCACTATATATCATATGTCATTAGTTTAATAATCATCATACAAATTATGTCTTCACAATCCTTTCCGCATAAGTGCATAAAAGCTGCTATTGTACACATGCGTAATATATACTTCATCAATATTTATGAGACAGATATGTATAATACAATAAATGAATTCTTTTGAAAAATATTTTTATTAATGGATCTGTCATCAATTTCTTCTCTGAAATTCTCTATTTATTATTTAATAAATTTCATAAAATTCCATCAGCCAGGTGAATGGATATTTTCTTCATATGCAATAAATTTTATGCACAAATTATAATTTATTTACATTATTACTTGGCAAAAATTTCAAATATTAAACTTTTATTTCAACACATGCGTTCTTTGCATGTACGTAAAAAAAACAAACTATGATTGTAAATTGTTCATATTACCCTTCAAAACCA
This sequence comes from Henckelia pumila, assembly GCF_033568475.1. Taxonomy (NCBI): domain Eukaryota; kingdom Viridiplantae; phylum Streptophyta; class Magnoliopsida; order Lamiales; family Gesneriaceae; genus Henckelia; species Henckelia pumila. The sequence continues at coordinate 39,314,102 of NC_133120.1, forward strand.
CCAATATAGAACTTCATCGCTGAAGAACAAAACCTATTGTTAAAATTTAGGATAGATATATCTGGGAAATTAGCATTATAAAATATATATTATAAAAAATTATCAAACATATTACCTTTAAATTTAAGGTTTGAAAAAATGATGCAATAATTTCTCCATATTATTTAGTGGTTCAGTACTGTTCCATATGTATTCTTTTATTTAAATTTATTATTTTCAAATATAATCAACACATAATTGCAGGAATGAACTTCAATGAAAACAATTTCATTGCTAACATCCAACGAGATCCACGTCTACGTCGATATCATAACCTAGCAAGAAATTTCAGTGAATTTGAGAATAATTATCAGTGGCAGTTGCCTGACCCATCACTTTGTATACACTGTCAAGCTCTATTGTTTCAAGGTGAAACATCACAATTTTGTTGTCGAAATGGAAATACAAACTTGGATCCTATTCCATCTCCAATTGAATTTAAAGAGATTTATTCTATGAACACTGAAGAGGGCAAACATTTTCAACAATACATAAGGGCATACAACCATTTTTTCTCTTTTACATCTATGGGAATCAACATAGATGAGTCCTTAGCAACAGGTGCAAATGGAATATACACATTTCTTGTCCATGGATCAATATACCACTCAATTGAAAGTCTTCTGCCAAATGAGAACTGTAGGACACGTTACATGCAGATGTGGATTGTAGACACGGATCATGATATAAATAATAGACTTTAAGAAAATCCAGAACTAAGGCGAGAACTCTTGATTAAGATACAAAACATTCTGAATGCACACAATCCATTTGTGCATGTGTTTGACAAATTGGCTAACGTGAAGACCTACGTAACTATAGGCTCATCATTAGGTAACAACAACCTAATGAACATCAATATAGTCTACCAACAACAACTCAAGTTGCAGTCGTCATTGTTGATAATGAATGTGAAGAAAATTTGAACGCTCGAGATATTATTATACAAAAAATCGGTGGAAATATAATCAGCATTCAAGATATAGTTTGCTACTATGATACTTTTCCATATCCACTCTTTCCGCCACATGGTACGTATGGTTGGGACATATTGTCGAAATATTGATGGTACCTGACTAACATGCTTAAATTACTATGCGTATATTCTACAGGTTAGCAAAAATAAACCTAGGATTGGGATACCGAACCAAAATACCGACTTTTCGGGATACCGTACCGAAATATTTTCGATATATAGACATTTTTTTGGTATATCAATTTTTTTTCGGTATTTGTACGGTATTAGTATTGATTTTTTCCATACCAAAATTTCAAAATTTTGATATCTGTACCGGTATGAATTTTTTTTCATACCAATATTTTTGATACGGTATACCCAAAACCCATCCCTAAATAAACCTATCACACTCTATCATTATTCTTCTTCTTAATTAAACAATTTCAACCTAAATACACATTTAAACTCATATATTGTAAATTCTTCTTTGAACCAGATAAGAGAACATTCACCATCATTGTTGCTACGTGGAGGGCGTCTGCTTCAACAATATTTAGTTGACAATTACGTAAAGATTGAAACTCAAAGGCTACGATGGATACGTTCAAATCAACGTGAAATACATTCAGAATTTTGTCAAGGATTACAAGATTGTTTACATGGAATGAAAATAATGCAGATACAATAACTTAATAATTATTGTAGCACCTAAAATCCAGTCTACTAAATCGCATGTATTAAATTTAATAAATATTATGATTATTATTTTTAGGTTTAACCTATTTAAATTCGTTATTTGAATTATGTGTTAATAAAATATTAATTAATTATTTAAATAATTTTATTGTGCAACTTAATCGTTTTAAAGGTTTTAATGGTATAAGCTTGCTTATCCAAATGATTTTAATTTTCCAACTTATTTATATTAAATAACTTAAGTTTAGCGGTTAGTTATTTTAAATTATTTTAAATGTCTAGCTTATTTATTTAAATGCTTTTAACTGTCCAAGTCTTTTTAAAGGTTTTTATTCCGTTTGTGTATTTATTTAAATGTATTTATTTAAATGACTTTTAAACGTTCATCTAGTTTGTTTAAATTATTTTAATCGCTTTGTTTGTTATTTAAATATTTTACTTATTGTTGTGACATCAAAATATTTAAAGTGTTGATTTAATTTCTAAGTTAGTGTTTAAATTCCTTCAGATGTCTATTTGTTTAATTATTAAGTTAATTACTCTTGAGATTCTTGAGTTCAGTGACTTCCGGCTACGACACATGGTGATGGTGGATTTGGCGGTAAATCCTTAAATTTTATTTCGAGAGTTAAAATTTATGGGAGTTGAGGAAAAAATAAATGAAATTTTTACTTTTAAAATTTTCGGGTGCCAAAAATCGCTTTTAGTGCATTCTTGAGCTTATTTTTAATATTTCTAAAACATTAGCCTTTTCAATTCCGAACTAGTAAAAATTCAATTATTATATTTAATTTTGGGATTTTTAAACTTATAAATTAAAATAGGTGCAAAAATTGTAGAGTTAAAGTTGTAATGGGGAAATGACACTTTTATAAGTAAGATAGCACTTTTAAGTACACACCACTCACATACTTACCTATACATACATACACATATACATATACATATACACTCTAATATACATCTAGAACCTACCACAACACAACCAAACCAAAAATATCTAAACCCTAGCCCCAAATAAGCGCCACCCCCATTCCCCCTTGAAGAAAATCCCGTCGGCCACCCTGCCCACCTCAACTCCGACCGCCGCCGACCGTCCACCACCACCACACCGGCAGGAGGCCGCACTTTGGAGGATATTTCAGCTGTTGGCCGTGGGTTTCAGCTGGGTTCCATCTCTATTTCTTTTCCATTTAAAAAATGAGGCAATATTGCGCTATCCTTTGAACACAAAGCATAGTATATTATGTTCCTTACCCTAAATTTAATTTTATTTCAAATTTTTCATCCTATATATGTGTAGGGGCTCGGTTTTTAACCAAAATCAGCAAGGGTTCATTAATTAATTTCGAAATTTATCACCCTTTTTTTTGCTAGAATGTGTTGTGTGTTGATTTTAGATAAAAAAACATGAATGATATTGGTGCATTTCAAAATTTGAAGAAAATTTCAGATTGGACTTGCGATATTTTTGACCTATTGCATGTGTGTTTGGGTGGATTTGAGTTATGTATCATGTTATGCTAAATTCTTGAAGTTTCACGTTGAAATTTACAAATTCGGCAAGTTATATTAGGCATTTGAGTTCAAATTTTGAAGAAATGGATGAATGGGATTAAGGGCTGCCCATATTAATTGTTAGGGTGTAAATGTGGTATTGAAAATGTTTTAAATAGGTTCTAAGGGCTGGAGATGGAGAATTTTGGACTAGGAACTTGGTTGTGGCGTTCGAGTAGGTAGGGTAAGACATGTCGGGCTAAATCTTATTTGAGCCAGCTTCGGGCACGAGGCTAGGTTCAAGGGTCCTTGCTGATCAAAAAGGAAGTCCTAGGTGATGTCTCGAGGGTCTTAATGTGGGTTAGTCATTCGTTGAAGGGTTTTAATGAGGTTAGGATAAGAAGGGCTAGTGCAAAGTTTTACTTTCCCCTACGGTTGGTCTCTCGGAAGTGGTTCTTATTTTTGAAGTTTTAGAGGCCTGGACAGTGGGCTACCTTGTCCTATTTAAGGTGTATGATGTTGGGGTTGTGTCGGTTCAAGTTGGGTGCAATTCGGGTAAGTTTCGGGTAAGAAAAGGGCTAATTAAGTTGAAGTGGTTAGAGCAGTTTTTTCGGGAAAGCTAGGGGCTTTCCGGCAACTCAAAGTGAACGGGCTTCTCGGTCTTAAATTAGAGGTTAAGGACTGATCCTAGAGATGATTTAGGATTTGTACGAGACATTGGTTTGAACAGGAGGTCGTTCGGATAAGGTTGGGCTAGTTAGTTTATGAGCCGTACGGTCCGCACGCCAGTATTGACTCATAAATAGGATAAGTCTAAGAGTTCAAAGGAAGTTCATATGTTTAGAGGTGGACACTTACACATCATTCATCCATGATTCAAAGTGTTATGTTATCGTTCGGGTTCGTGTCTTGGAGTTTGTTGTTACCATCTTTCAAGTGAGTAAACTTCAAATTATTCACGTTCAAGTCCCGGAGTATAAATTTATGAAAAGGTGGAAAGGTAAATTTAAATGTAAAAGAATTGAATGAGGTGAGTTGGTTGTGACTTAGACGTGCAATAATGGGTCGGGGGATGCCATGTGTAAGGCCCAAAAATATTAAGTTCTTAATTACGGGATTTAAGATTTAAATTCCGAATAAAAGTGAAAAGATGAATTTAAGAATTTATGAAAATTAGAGATTTCAATTTCGGGTCAGAAATATTTAATTTGAGGATTTTCGGATTTTAAGATTTTAATATCCGGAATTCTTAAATTAAAAGATTAAAAATATTTGAATTGATATTTATGGAATTTAAGATGTGAATTCCAAGATGATAAATATCTAGGATTGAATTTGAGGATGAAATCCGAGCAAGGACCCATTTGCAAATATTGAGAAGTTCAAGGAATAAAATGCGATAAGTTCAGAAATGATTTAATTTTAATTCGAGCATATTTAATTTGAGAATATTTAGAGTTTAGAATTAAATTCTAATATTCTTAACTTATTTAGGATTGAAATTGAATTAAATCGCTTGTCCGGAGACTAATTTGCAATTATGCCAAAGTTCAGGGACCAAAATGCAATTCTTCTTGCAACTTGATATTGAAAACGTGTAAAGACAAGAAAGTGATCAGAAACCCAGCAAGAAACCGAGAGAGAAAGAGAAAAGGGTTCCAAGCCAATTTTGAGATTTCAAACTCCGATATCTTTTGATCCGCCTGGTAGAATTTCCGATTGATCATATATTTGCGATCACAGCTCTGATTACTTCGTTTTGACGTAAGTTTTATGAAGTTCTACCATGTTTGAATTTTAAGTTGTTTGTTAGACTTAAGATTTGATTGTATAAACATGTTCTAGCATATACGACGATAGCATATCTAAGACGGATCGTGAAAAGATCGTCTTTTGAACATGTTTTCGATTTTTGAAAGAATTGTTGAAATTCTGAAATTATGGGGCTACATATTTCGAAATTTATTTGTAGAATTGGTGATGATATGAGATTGATATGATTGTCATATTGAGGTTTAAGCTTTTGGAAAGATCGAAATCGTATCGTTACGCCGCCGGTTCAAGATTTTGAATTGTTATGCATTCTCAATGTCTAGAGCTCATCTTCAAGTTATTGTGGATGAATTGAATATGTGATTATGTTAAGAATGAGGATATAATGATATTTTAATCAAAAGATTTATCGAACTCGAATAGTTGCGACGTCGGTTTGAATTCCGATCGTATTAGCAAGATTTGAATTGTATAAGCTTTAAAGAAACATCGATTCAGATTGGAAATTGATGTTTAGATATGTTATAATCTGTTTCAGATTTGAATTGAATATTATTGAAGTTGAATCGACGAGTTTGAGTTCGAATGACTTGAAGTGTTTGAAGTTGAATCAAAAATACCTTCAAGTATCACTGATTGAAATGAGCAGATTTTGATGACCGATTTGGCTAGCATTGAGATGATCAGCATAGGCAACAGATTCAAGAGGTTTGAATCGCGATGAAAGGTATGAATCGACATTATTCCTGCCAGGTAGAATAACTCGAGAACGTGGTGGTTTTCGAGTTATCCTGAAATCACATACTTAGTTGTTTCAGTGCTATTATGTGATTTATATGAGTTTTGATGCTTTGTTTGATTATGTGATTATATGTTCAAGATGTTTTACAGTCTTTAATGCATACAGCTTATGTTGCATTCATCTTGAACTCCAGCCTATAAAGCATAAGGGCAGATTAGCCTAGAGTGCGAAATGACGTTTGGAGAATTATAGTTGAGTGGCATGGATTGCAGCCTTTGCTTTCAGAGCCAGAAGACTCTCTATAATTGCACCAAAGTCAGAGGATTAAGATACTTGATGCCGCCTCGATTGGGAGTGTCGGCGGTTTGATAGTTATTTTATTCCTTGGGATCCCAAAGAACTAAGCTTTATTGATATCAGATTTGATAGCCTATTCCTTGGCACATGCATTGCATTTATGCATTAACCTAGAGATTGCTATGGTTTAGATTATGCAGATATAAATGCTAGCATGTTGTGATACCCTATTCTAGATATGAATGTGTGCTATTGCTTTAGATGAATCATTATGTGTTAAGAGTTTAAGCATCGATGATGATTCTATGATTTACATGTTATTACATGTTTTATGATTTTAGAGTTTTATAACATATAGATTCCATATGCTTTCATGATGTATATGCATGTCTTTCATACTGAGATTTATTCTCACCGGAGTTATCTGGCTGTTGCTTTGTTTTTATGTGTGCATTGCATCAGGTTGGGGGCATGAGCGAGTCAGATGTGACTTGGACAGCACGAGATTGAAAGATTAGAAGTGGAGATTCGGGTTTTAAGTAGCTGATATGTATTGTATACAAACATGTTTAGAAGACAAGGAATCTTGTACATGTTTATGTGAATCCTAATTTATATTCAAGAATGGATGTATTTGAATATTAGGATTTATTTGTCAATGCATGTATATTATTTGGTAGCTTATCAAATGCATGTTCCATGGTTGACAATAAGAGTGTTTCCTGCAGATTTTCTGGAAATACAGCTCGCTCGATCGGTAGGATTTCACCGATCGAGCGAGGCCTTTTTGTTGCTCAACAGAAGGTTAAAATTTTGGGCTCGCTCGATCGGTAAGATTTCACCGATCGAGCGAGGCCAATATGGATGCAGACCCGAGAGTTTTTACTTTGTGCTCGCTCGATCGGTAAAGTTTACCCGATCGAGCGAGGGGCCTTCTTTTAAAAAAATAAAATAAAATTTTTAGCTCTTGGTCTATTATTCATGTATTGTTTGATTAATTGTTAATTAATCATTTATTGCCCTAAGATGAGATTAGCAACCCGGGTCCCCACACCATGGCTCACTTGCCAAATTTAGACGTGTAGTGTGTGGTCGGGATACATCTCGGCTTCCCTACCAAACCAGACGTGTAGTCTGTGGTCGGGAGAAATCTCGGCTTCCCTACCAATCAGACGTGTAGTATGTGGTCGGGAGTAATCTCAGGTTCCCTACCAATTCAGAGGGGCAATGTGGAGTCGAGAAGAACTCAGTTTCCTTGTCGGCATAGTACTGTAGCCATTGATCGATCAAAATCAAAAGTCACAATTGAAGATCTAAATTCACAAGTTATTTAAAGTGATATGTTCATGACTAGAATGTTTAAATTGCATATTATAAAGGTTCTACTTCGGGCATGAGTAGTGTGAGCTCATCGTATACTTATTATTATTTTTAGTATGATACATGTATTTTAAACCCTCGTTATTAATAGTATAATCTTGTTGAGTCTTTAGGCTCACTACTATGCTTGATGCAGGTTAGTTTGATGTAGAGGCTGAGGGGCAGGATCCTCAGAGTTGATGGCGCCCAGCGGTGTACCCCTCGACCGTTGCCACTTTCCATTTTTTTTTTCCGTACTAGTAGACTGTAATAATGAACTTGTAGTATTTGCTATTTCCAGTAGTTGACAGGATTTGATTCCCTGCACTTATATATTTTTGCATGTAAACTTTTAAACATTTTACTCCGCTTGAGGATGGTACTGTTCACTAAAACCCCATTATCTCGTATTTTCTTTCCTGTATGGAGTTTTTATATGATTGCTGAGTTGATACATGTGGTTTCATGTAGAAACAAATGAGTCATGGATTTTTTTTAAATCCGCATTTTTCTTTATTAATTTATTAAGTATAGGTTAGAGTCGTCTCAATTATAATATTATTATTTTTTATAACATATATTACAACTCACATATCATTCAATGTACTATAAAATACATTACACAAGAAATGTTGGTACCAGAATCGTACTGCCGTCATCATTTGGTGGAATCCCACGTGATATGTACCAACGATATCAAGATGCCATAACATTGGTACAAGCATATGTAAAACCGAATATAACGCTTACAATGCATGCAATCCAAATTAGAGTGAGATAAAGTATCAACTAATTCCTGGGCAATCACCTCAAGACCGTCCTAATTTGATTACAAGGATATTTAGGTCGAAATTTGAAGAGTTTAAGAAATACATTATAGACCAAGGAGTTTTAGGAAAGGTACTGTAGTAGCCCGGTTCTATTTTATAAGATTAAGTTTCTAATCATTTTAAATTTAATAAAACATGATTAAGAGATTTTAATATAATCTAACGAACAAAGGATTTGGGTCCAAAATGCCCGAAAAATGCTTAATGGGCTTAATTGGGCTAGGAAAGTTCGGAGGGTCCGAACAGGGTTCAGAGGGTCCAAACCAAATCGGAGCCAACGTTTGAGTTCGGAAGCTACGAGGCAGATCGGAGCGTCCAAACAGAGAACAGAGCATTTGAACAGAGATCGGAGCGTCCGATCGTAGTGCCATGCACGTGTCAACGGAAATTTCACACATAGCTGCATGCATGGGATCGGAGTGTCCGATCTTGATCGATCGGAACGTGGCACTCATGCCCAGATCGGAGCGTCCAATCTATGGATCGGAGCGTCCGATCAATGCCTATAAATAGGGGTCAATATGGCCTCATTTTGATGCATTCCAATCCTTTCCTCTCCCGTAATGGCTCTATTTTAAGGGCTTCGGGACTCTTTCTGTGGGGAATTTTGGGTGCTAATCTCATCTTAAGGGGCAATTATAAGTTAAACATGATTAACTCCTAATCATCATTCAATCAAGAAAGTAAAGAAATCAAATTTTTTTTTATAGAGAGGCTCGCTCGAGCAAGCCTATGGTGCGCTCGAGCGAGCACCACTCGGGTCCAACACCCGAGTATGGCTCGCTCGAGCGCACCATGTGCTGCTCAAGCGAGCTGTGCTCTGCTTCTGCTACAAAAGTCTGCTCTTTTGCTGATCTTTCCTTGTTTTGTTGCTGTGTATGCATCTATACATGCCAAATAAGTTGTACAAGAGAAGAAGCACATATTCTTGGAACATTTTAACATCATTCATAAGCCACATATATTCTTATAAAGGTGATACAAACATCTAAACTCTGAAGTTGTTACAACAACTCATAATATACAAAGTTCTTGTTCTTTTCTAACATGTTTAACAACTCATAGTACATGCTCTCTTACTTAAAATCCGAAGTCACCACGTGCTAATCTTTCTATCTCGAGCTATTTACGACCTCTCTGTCCAGCTCCTGCCCCAGCTATTTCTATGCACACATACAAAACATAACAATAGCCGGATAACTCCGGTGAGAAATACAATTCCCAGTATAAATAACATAACATTTAAAATAATAAACATGAATGCAATGCATGTTTCAAAAGGAGGCTATCAAATCTTATAACAATAGAATCTCGGTTCTTGGGATCCCGGGGAATAAAATTCTCAACCCACCAACTCACCCAATTGAGGTGATGTCAAGTATCTTATTTTCCCTGAATTTGGTGCAACTATAGTGAGTCATCTAGCTCTGAAAGTAAATCTACATTACGTGCCACTCAACTATAGCCCACCAAACGTCATCTGCACTCTAGGCCTTTCAGCCCTCAGTACTTTTCAGGCTGGAGTTCAAGATGAATGGAACATAATCTTGATGCATTAAAGACTATAAAAAATCTTGAACATCTAAACAATTAAGCAAGCAAAGAAACAAACTCATCAAAATCACATAAAGACATATAAGGAAACAAGTATGTGATTTACAAGGGGATACTCGAGAATCATATCTATCTCGAGTGTTCTATCCCATCCGGATATGTTGTCATTTATACCTTTCAATATAGAGTTTGAAAGTACTTCAAATCTAAAAATACATCAATGAGAATTCATATCAAAAGACTGCTCAACTTGTCAACTCAAACTTCAAATTCCAATGGCTTCAAAACTTCTTGAACTCTTTTCCGATTCAATTCCGAACTTCCCGAATTCTAATACTTCAATAACAAAGATGAAATGAAGTGTTTAAAGCAAAGAATATCAGCCTCCATATCAATCTCAACATATCTAGTTATCAACAGTGTAGCAATTCTGAAACCGACGACATAACGACTAAAAACCGGATATCGAAACTATGTATAAATCAAGCAAAAAACCAAACTCATTCATCCTCATCACATAACAACAAATACACGTTCAACTCCCACAATTCAGAAATAGGAAGTGTTCGACTTTAGCTTCAATAATTCACAAGAAATCCGAATAATAGTCTTTTTTCGATCCGTCTGCGAATATACAATCGGTGCTAGTTTATATACACATATATCCAAGAATAAATAAATTTCATCTTCAACATAAAAATCAAATACAAAAGAACTCAATAAAATTTGTACCAAAACATAGCTCTCGGAGCGGTGATCGCAGATATATATTTATCTCGAATTTTTGACGACCGGATCAAAAGATATCGGAGCTTTGAAGATAAAAAATGGCATTGGAGAATTGATATGTTCTTCGTTCCCTTCCTTTATGCTGATGTTCATGTGTACAATGAAGATAAACAAGTGGGAATTAAGATAAATATAAGCTATTTGCAGTTTAGTCCTTAAACTTTGGCTTAATTGCAAATCAGTCCCCAAAAAATCTATTTAATTCAATTTCAATCCTAAATAATTTAAGAATATTAGAATTTAATTCTAAACTATAAATATTCTCAAATTAAATATTCTAGGATTAAAATTAAATAATCCCGAACCTTACACTTTCTTTAAGAGTTGGAGTAGGAAGTTGTATTTTTATAGAGGACAGTGTCCGTAGTAGCGACCAAGAAGATGAGCTTTGGCGAGAAGAACTACCACTCTGAGATCGCTTAGAACCGTGCTGAGGACACACTTTGGAAAAGTCTCCAGGATGCTGGCAGATATTCAGCTTCCAAAGATTCCTCTACACTGATCACTGGGGTGTCGGCCTCCACACTTGTTGCAAGACAAACCTGAAGATCAAGAACTCTGTCCCGATCCAAAGTGCTTCGAGCCACTGGAACTAGAAGAACTGCTCCCTGGATTCTTGAACTGTTTCCCTTTCGATCGAAAGTGATCTTTTCTGCTACTGCCACTGCTTCCTCCCTCATACCTCGGTGGTTGATTCTGATACTGAGGCGGCTGATTCTAAAACTGTCTCGGCTGTTGAGATACAAACTGAGCTCCACGCTGTTTCATCAAACCTGCTTCAGCTCCTTTGGCTTTATTCAGTGCATCAACAAAATTATCCGGCCTTCCAGTATTTACCAAGGTAAAGATATCGGGATTCAAGCCATTTATGAACTGATTGGCTTTAGCTTCCTCGTTATCGGCTATATGTGGCGCAAACCTCAACAGACTATCGAAATTGGCCGCATACTCTTCAATATTCAAATTCCCCTGCTTCAAAGTATCAAATTCGGCCCCTTTGTCTTTTTTGTAAGAGACTGGGAAGAAGCGTTTATAAAACATAGTCTTGAATAAACTCCAGGAAATAACCGTACATCGATTCTCTAGGGCTTTCTTCATCGAAATCCACCAAATTTTTGCAATACCCTGAAGCTGATGAACAACTAACCAGATTCGACGATCGTCGGTGTGGTCCAGAGAATCAAACAACTGTTCGATGTCTTCCAACCAACTTTCGCAATCAACTGCATTTTCGGTGCCCTTCAAAGTTGGTGGTTTGAAAGACAGAAACCTCTTTAGCAAGGTTTCCATTGGTGTCGCAGTGACATCCATCGCCTCAACCTCAATACTATCCTGATCATTCGGAGTAGTTACTGCTGGTCGTTCCCTATTCAAAACTCGACGAGGAGCCATATATGATATTCAAGAGGTTAGGACACATAACTCAATTTCAACAATTCTGAGACCAACAACCTCTGATCAACATACTCATTCGACCTTGAGAGTATTCGAATTCAAATCAGGAAAACAATTACAATTTGTATCTCAAATAATTCATGCTTTAAATTTTAAATCACAAAATCATGTAATTCAAATAATTCTCAATTAATAAGGCATGCTCGCATGGAATTCAAATAATCAAATAAAGAATTCAATCACATGGGAGAAATTAAATCAAGCGGACTCGATTTACCCCGCTCGCTTCTAATTCAGTCCAAGAAACTTATCGCTTTGATACCATTTAATGTGAGAACCTCGATTCTAATCATCTAATCAAGAATAAATCATTCAACCATCAACAAAGAGTCAAGAGAAAAAGGTAAAGATTTTTTTTTAAAAGCATGCACGGACCCCGTGCACACCTTCGTGCTCGGGTATGTGCATTAATCTGTAGCCAAGGGTCGGAGACTACAGAGTACACGGACCCCGTGCACACCTCCGTGCTAAGGTCCATGAAAAAAAATGCACTAAAAACTCAAATATCTATTTTCTTCACGGATTCCTTGCCTCTTATGTGATCGGGTCCGTACACAGCACTTCAAAAATCTCAAATTACTGTCTCATCAAAAGACTCACACGGACCCATGCACGGATGCATGTCCAAGGTCCGTGCATGAACAAAATCAGAACAATTCCAAAAGAGAAGGTACATGGACCCAGGCACGGATGTAGGCATGGGGTCCATGTCCTTCTAAAAATAAGAAAATAACATAGCATAACAGATCTGAAAATTTCCATAATCAATTCACAATACAACTCAAAACATGTATTAATACATCCAACTAGTAATCGATAATACATGAAGGTCTAGAGTTATTCAAAAGGTAGAAACATGCATCGATTCAAGGTTTGACACATTCCAAAATACATATCGAGTTTGAAAATATAAAATCGACTCTAAACCAAGTCCCCACTTCTATCAATCGCAACCCGATTTAGCCATGCTGCCTTTGACTCGATCCTGCCCCACCTGTTGCCAAGTACACATACAAAAATAATACAACAGCCGGATAACTCCGGTGAGAATAATATTCCCAGTAAAAGCAACATAACATGCAATATCAAGTAATATATAAAAATCATGACATAACTTCAACATAATCCAAAAATGAAAAAGAATGAAATTCATGTCTTTAAAATCGGTATTATCTAATCGGATAATCAAAGGTAAACTCGGTTCTTCGGTTGGGATCCTGAGGACAAGATATTACAACAACTCACCGACTCTCCCGATTGAGGTGAATGATGCATATCCCAATCCCCTAGACTCTGGAGCAACTATAAAGAGTATTCGGGATCATGGAAGAACTCGACAACCACGGCCACTCAAATATAATCCTCAAAACGTCTAATTCAAAATGAAATCAAATCATTTGGCTCAAGATGAATGCATGTGAAAATCATAATACATTCAAACATATAATTCAAGGAATTCAACTAAACATGCAAGTATGTGATTTCAAGTAACTCGAAAATCATTTCATATTCGAGTATTCGTCCCTATTCGATTCGATGTCAACTTATACCTTTTCTCGATTACGAAGCTCCAACTCAAGATAAGCTACAAAGACAAAAGATACAATCACAATCTAACCAACCTCAATTCAAATCGACAAGGTAAACTTGTTACCAATTCACAATCACTTCGCTGACGATTCGAATTCTACCAACTCTGAGCTCAACAGCCTTCGACCAAATTTGTACGGAGATGCATAAGAATTCAATATCATTAAAACAAACTCAATCGAAACACGACTCAAACAATTCAAACTAATCGGTATCAAAACTTGAACCGGCGACATAACGGCTAATAAATGGCTAACCGAAAAATCAACAACAACCTCACAATCTTCCAACTCAACTCACATCATCAACAATTCATCAAAATAAATTCAATATCAACAAAATCTCAAACCCCCATTTTCTAATTTCACCCTAAAAATAATAACAAATCCGAACGTCGTTCTTTTTCCGATCCGTCTTGAAATAAACCATCTATGCTAGCTCAACAACAACATATCCAATCGAAATCAGATTCTGACAAAGTCTCAAAATCAAAACATGTTGGATCGAAATAAAACTTAAGATAGAACTAAGCACTCGCAGCTGTGATCGCAAATACACCTTCAGATCGAAATTTTAGCGGACGGATCGTGCAAAATCGAGAAACCCAAAAGCTTGAAGGGTCGTCTATGGAGGAATCGGCCAAGGGAGAAGAATAAAATTAGAAGACACGCCACCTACACGCGTCATCCATCTAAATAAATATCAATGACTAAAGTCAAATGGACAAAATGCACTTTAGTCCCTTAATTCTTCAAAAATTGCAAAACAGTCCCTGATCAAATATCAATTCAATCCTCGAATTTCATAATCTCAGAATATAAATAATAATCTCAATTAAGATAATTTCGGGGCATTACATTGTGTCTCCATCTGAAGGCGAGAGGTTTTATCTTTGTATCTTTCTAAATCATGTGAGGGGGCCAAAATCCTTCGAAGAACTGATGACTTTGAATGAAGTTAAATTTTAAACATTTAAAGAGGCTGTTAGGATCGGTTGGGGGGAGTGAAACTTCTTGATAAACTAATCTCTTGATTATTACTGTAGCAGTTGATCTCCAAAATAATTAGTTTGGTTCAGTTGAGGTTAGTCAACTGAATCCTTTCCTTCTCGTGTATCAATGTCAATTAGCAAACAAATGTATTTTGCGGATTGATTCCAAATAACAGATTATAAATTGTGATCAAATGGAATCGTGAGTGATTATGAGTGATTATTTGAAAAATGAGAGACACGAGGGTTTGTTTATGGATGTTCGGATATTTCAAAGACTCCTACGTCACCTCTCCTTCCACCTCGTAAGGATTCACTCTACAAGACTTTGACTATTACAATCACCTTGCAACAGCCTACTCCAAGACTAGGACTTACAAACAATCGCCTATCCCAAAACTCCTAGACACTCAACAACTGAGCCTTCGTCTGATTCTTGTTACAATGAAGTTTGCAGCAACTCAACTGATAAATTACAGATACAACACTCATTACAACTCAACACTTAGCAACAAATGATCTTACTGATATAATGTACTTAAATCTTGTGCTTGTGTTCTTCGACTCGTGATAAAAAGCTTTGAAGTGCTTCTAGCTCGTTTTTCTCGAATGAATAGTTAAACTGAATAGTTTAGCTTAAGTGAACTAATTTAGTTTAGCTTCGTAAACTGAATGCAGTTTAGTTAAAATCTTTAGTTGAGTTTTTCGGTCAAAAGTCAACTCAGTTGATATATGCAGTTTAGCTTTTCCAGTCTACGTCTTTGCTTTGCTTTTCTTGATGTCAGTTGAGCGAGTACAATTTAACGACTTTGATTGATCAGTTTTGCAAATATCAAAACAATATAAAGTTCCAAAAATTTCTCCTTTTTGATATTTAACGAAACTCTTGAACAATTTCTCCCTTTATGATGTTGACAGAACTTTCCAACAGTTTCCATTTATGATATTAAGAATTTTCAGTGCTCGACTGCTCTTTTGTCTGTGCCTTTGGCCGTTCCATGAGTGTAGTATTCCCCCTCAATTAATGATATCCTTTAAGGCTTTGGGACAGCTGGACTAATGGGATTTTTTGAACTCGTTTTTCTTGTCTGTGATGAATCTCAACTGATAAGATTTGTTCAGTATAAATCTATTTGGCTTTCACAACACGTCTTTGTTTCCCTTTTATTTATGAGTCTGCTGCAAGAAATGTATTGGGAGTCGTGTTGTCTCTACATATTCTCATGATTTCCTAAAACATTTATGGAGAAGCGCGAGCACGTGAATGGCTCTTCATATTCTTATAATTTTCTATAAATGAGAAGCTCATATATTTATCTCAACCACAATATCAAATCATAACACACGAATCATATCATGGAGGTACTAACGAATAAGTACGAAGAAGAAGTTGTAACTGAAACGACCCTAAACTTCTACTTTAAATAAACTTAAATAAAAATGCGGATTTTTCAAAAATTTTGGCATGTCCCATCTGACACAGACAACAAAAAACAAAAGCAACCGACAATACAGATAAACTAGACCAGAATAAATGAAAGAGAAACTAGTGGAAAAGGTTCAACATCACAAACATCAAAATATTACAATTTAATCCTTACAGACCAAGAAACAAATCTTAAAAATAATTTCATTTACATATGCCAAATAAACAAAATAAATATTTCATAACATTTAAGTTTGAATAATCTTCTGCAGAAGAATAGCATAGGTCGGAGGGATGTGCCGTGCCCACATCACAGTCCACTCGAGAGTCATGCCCCTCGATCTCAACAAAGTACAACCTGCACCAAGCATAATAGTGAGCCTAAAAACCCAACAAGATTTAAATAATACAACAAGGGTTCAAAATAATGCATCGTACTAAAAGTAGTACTAAGTATACAATGAAATTCACACGAAGGGAGAGCGTCATAACAAGACCGAATTAGGAAAAATATCAATATGCGATGAAAAACAACATTCATGAGTCAATTATCCTTTACATTTATTTTTGAAATTAGATCCTCGATTGTGACTATGATTTTGATCGATCAATGACTGCAGTATACTATGCTGGCAAGGACGCCGAGATTAATCTCGTCGCCACATTTCCCCTTTTTCATTCTTTTTGGTAAGGGAGCCGAGATGAATCCTGACCGCTTACTACACGTCTCATTTGGTAGGGGAGCTGGGATGTCTCTCAGCCGCTTACTACACATCCCCCGACCGACATTGCACGTACAAGTCACAACCAACTCACTTCATTCATTAAGTTTCCTTTCAATAAACATTTTCTCATTTCAATTTTTACCTTTACAAGCATTCTTTAAAGATAAGTTTTCGGGACTAGATTATTAAATAGATTTGAAGTCACACACGCGAATAAATGGCGTTGAATAATTTATAAGACAAGAAACTCAAAAGATAGCATGAGATAAATTTTATGGATGATTGGAGTGTAGGTGAGCACCCAAGGCTTAAGGCTTTCTATTTACACTTAAGTTTACGCCCACAAAGGGTCTATCTCGAGCGGTTAACCCGTATGATTCATAACTCATCCTATTTTAATTCAAAAGACTTTCCGTTCGAACCGGCACCTAAAAAAACCTTAATATACAACTAGGATCAGTGGTCAACCTTTAATGGCAGCCCGAACAACCCAAACAATTTAAATTCCCGGACATCCCCTAGAAGATAGAAAAATCTGCTCACAACACTCCAACTTAAAACGCACCTAACTTAATTGATTCTTATCCAAAATAAGCCCAACTTGCACCAACACGACCCTAACATCACACAAATTCAGAAAGTCAGAGGTAGCCCCTGCCCATGCCTTGCTAAGGAATCCATCAGAACTGAAATCTTAGAGGCTATACGTGTAAGGTGAAAAATTCAGTTTTGGCGCCCTTAAAGCTAAGACTTCTCAAACTCACTCCTTATGACTTAACACATCAAAAACTCACCCAAGAATCTTCTAAGTGTCCCTAAATGTCCAGAAATAGTTCTTGAACTAGTCGCTTACCCGTCGCTAGCTCGTTCAATCATTTACTCCCAAAACGCTCGCCCGATGCCCTCAAACTCCACTAACCGACAATCCAACCAAAATGCCCAATGACCAGCCCTATAATCCACCCAAAACTCAATCAAAAACACATGTTTACTCCCAAGAACATCTCATGGGCAGCCCCTCCACTCCTTCCATCCATTCACACAAAATTTTCAATCCAACGCCACAAACTAGATTCAATTTACAACATTTCAAAGCATATGCATTAAATAACTTGACCAACAACATATGAGGCTTAAAACCAACCATACACACATACAAATGGATCAAATACAACATACTATATTCTGATTTTTGTTCTACTCACTCATATTTCATTTTTCATGCATGAAACTCATCATTTCAAATCCAATAAACAAGCTAGCAATAAAAAATGCACAAAACCAATTTCCAAACTCTTCCTAGATGATGACCGAACCCACACACACCATAATAAATCTGGAAATTTAGAATTTAAAGGGGTGGAACCAAGAAAAACTTATACCATATGCTTGGGTTTAAAAATAAATGAGAAGGAAGTTTTTATTGCCTCAAACTTGCAACCAACAAAAATGGAGGGGACGGCTAGGCCTCAACTCATGGCTAGCAGCTGGACACACCTCCCAAGGTCTCCTCCACGGCGGCAACACGGCGGCAGGTGGCTGGAGGAGGTCGGCCAACGATGAGGAAGAAGAAGAGAGGTGGCCGAGAGCTTCAAATGGAGGGGGATAGAAAATGGCGTGAGGGAGGATGGAGAGAAGAGGGTGGCAGCTGAATGAGGGGTGTAGGGCTAAGGTTTTAAATTTGTGGTATGATATATTAAGTGTATGTATGTATAGGTTTGAGTGTGTGAGAGTAGGAAAATTCCAAAAAGTGCAATTTCACTATATAAAGTGCTAGTTTAGGTATTACAACTTTATATTGTAGGATTTCCCTCATTTCAAATTTCTAAGTCTAAAATCTTTAAATTTAAATATTAAGAATATAATTTCACTAGTTCGGGTCCAAAAAGACTAATTTTGAGAAATATTGGGAATTACGAGCAAGAATGCGCTTACGCGATTTTCTTTACCCGAAAAATTTAAAATAAAATTTTATTTTTATTTTCTTCAACTCTCAAGAATTTTTGGCCATCTAAATTTTAAATAAGAGATTTTTCCCGCCGTGACCACCTTTGCCGCGTGCCGGAGCCGAATGACACAAATTTCAAATATCTCAAGTAAATAAATTTAAATATTTGAGCAATTAAATTCTAAGAAAATTTTAAGGCATTTAAATCATCATGAATTTAGGAATTTAAATATCGAGGCTAAATTGGACATGGAGTTTAAATTATGGAACTTAGGGGTCACAAAAACAAATAAACATTTCAAGGAATTTAAACACTAACTTAGATATTAAAATCAATACTTTAGTTATTTTGATTTCACAATGTTAAATACAATATTTGAATAATAAATAGAGTGATTAAAAATAATTTGAATAAACTAAATGATTGTTTAAAGGTCACCTAAATAAATACACAAGCGGAATAAAAAAAATATTTAAAACGACTAGGACAATTAAAAACATGTAAATAAATAAGGTAATCATTTAAAATAATTTAAAATAACTAACCGCTAAACTTAAGTTATTTAAAATAAATAAGTTGGACAATCCAAAATATTTAAATAAATAATCTTAACAGTTAAAATTATTTAAATAACTATCCAATAAACTTAAATTATTTTAAATAAATAAGAGGGACGGTTAAGATCATTTAAATGAATAAACTAAATAATTAAGATCATTTAATTAAGTAAGCTTAAAACATTAAAATATTTAAAACAATTAAGTTGTACAATAAAAATCATTTTGACAATTTAACTTAAACGATTAAAAGAATTATTTAAATAATTAATATGATAAAAATCATTTGAATAAATAATTAATATTTTATTAACAAATAATTCAGATAAAGAATTTTAAACTGATTAAACTGAAAAATAATAATCATAATGTTTATTTAACTTAATGCATGCGATTTAATAGATTGGATTTTTAGCTGCTACAGTAACAAAGACAGAGTCAATGAGGATCAAGATAAACATGCTATAGAAGGTTCCAGATCCTCTTCCTCAGTGTGAGGATAAGAGATTGGAAAATTAAAAACAACGACTTGTTAAAACCAAGTTTGAAGATGTCTTTAGAGACGAGGGCATCTCTCTACTGATGCTCATGAAGGAGCTTCATATCCTAAAAAGAATTGCTGCCACATCAGACAACCAGGAAGCTGCAACTGATCAGTTGTTCTTCTGGATGGGTTGCTGGATGATGGTAGTAGAATGTGAAATATGTATTAAGAAGAAAAATATATAAATAAAATCTGTTTCTATTTACTGTGTTTTTTCCTTTCCATATACGCATTTATATTATTGCAAACGTAACTAAACTATCAAGCAACATGATAGTCAGCAAGTGCGAAATAATATCAAACTAAAATCAATTAAAGCTTTCAAGAATTTAAAAGAATGTGAAGGCTTAGTCTGATTATTGGTTCAGTTGAGGTCTTCATGATTTGGTCAGTCTCCTGCAACAACTTGCGAAACTGATGTTCCCCCTCACTTCAGTTTCTCTCCTGAACTGATACTCTTTTTCAGTTTACTTCTGCTACAGTTTGAGATAAACTTCCAGTTTAGCTATTTGTTCTAAACTGATTTCTTGACTTCTTTAACTCTTTATCACATGTAAGCACAAAATCAAACTAGACTATGGTACCCAAATCTAAGTGGGTCCTCGATGTATTAGTACTTTAGGGATCCAGACTTGAATCAACCTAACTGGTCGAGTTTTGCATGTATCCCATAAGGTTCGTGCTTTGTGTTTTGTGTGCTTGTGAGGTAAATCATATGCACTATGCTGTGAGCGGTGTCCATGATGAATGTTGTGCGATGAGTGATATGTTCGTGAGTATGCTTGTGAAGTAGTGTGTGCTTGATCAATCCTTCTGTAAGGTCTACGGTTGTGGCGCTCCATCCTCGAGATGTGTTTAGCTTGACTGGATTTTCAGTTTTGCTTTCCATAAGAGCTCTCAGGCACATATCCAATTCCAAACTTCTGGACATTGTTCCAAGTCTCAACAGTTTCATCAATATTTTGGGTAGGACTAGTGTGTTCACATCTAAAACTAGACTTGACAAAGTGAATGTACTTCCCTTTGCACATATTTAGTTTAAGTTGAGTACTAACCTCAATTGGTCTGCAGTCCTTCTCACTAAAACCGAGACCAGTTTTGTCTCCTATTGGCTTTTGTGAATCCTGCAATTCTGTCAACAAAATCGAGGAGTTATTCCATGTGTTAGGATTGATTTGGGGAGATTCTTAGATCTACAATACCTCATTTTTGAAATATTGAACACCGATGAATTAAATAGAGTTTAGTTTTCAAACCAAGCGGAAGACACTCAAAATAATCTTTCGTAAAAAATGATTAAACATTTTGTAAATCATTTGAAAACAATGAAATCAAAAACTGTAGCAATAACAAGTAAATGCAATGAAGTAAAGAGACACGAATTTGTTTATGGATGTCCGGAGATAAAACTCCTACGTCACCCCTTCTTCCACGAGGGAAGGATTCTCTAGAAGATTTTGGTTTATACAACGTCTTGTATAAAACCAACTTCAATCATAGGACTTATCTCATCGCCTAAGTCGAAACTCCTAGAACACAACATTGTAGGCCGCAACCTCTCAATCCGCATAATGTTTAACTTCTTTATGCCAAGAATACAAACACAGTTTTTAATGTCTTTGTGTGAATAATCTCACTTAAGTAATCTTTAAAAATCATCTCTCATATGTGTGTGAGTGGGTTGGGTGTGAAGAAATTGAATGTGAAAGCTCAAGAAATTTGTTTTGTTCTTCATACCATGGACAAGCTCTTGACTAGCTTAATAGATCTATTTGCACGTCCATATAATAGCCTTCCTCTCATTTCAGATGATTGTCTTTATATAGGCTGCCAATGCATTTAATACTCATTGGAAGTAGTTATTTGTTCTTCCCAATGTTGTATTTATTAGCAATTGTTGATCTTCCCAATGTTTTATTTATGGGCTGTTTTTTGATCTTCCAAATGATTGTATTTGATCTTCAAGATGTATTTAAAACCTCCAAGAGAGATATAGATGATAGATACAATAATATGCCCGTTGAAGAAAATTCTGCACTGTTCCGAAGAACACAACGTCATATTTTCCTTGTTGGCCATTTTTCATGATTTGGAATGCTCTTCAAGTAGTCGGCCTAAAGCAGTTGGCCTAGAGAAGTCCGGGACTGCTTGTGGAGCATTCTTGGAGTTTGAGTGAAGCAGTTGGCACTTGTGTGAGCCGTTGGAACATGATTCATTGATTTCTAGGCAAATTGATTAACATAAATTTGTAGCCCTTTCTTTTAGATTTTCAACACATTAAGAATCACTCAATTTGGATTTATATGAGAGAGTTATGCTTCAAATACCAGACAGTGCCAGAAATTGTATTCAGTGCAAACCTAGAAAATTCAATGCATTATATCAGGTCTTTATGATCCGATTCGGATCTCTACTTGTGAAGATTATTTGTAGATCATGTTCATAGATTCGGAACACATATTGAATCATTCCATTTGGATAATGGATATGAGAGATATGTCCATTACATCAGAGCTAGTCTGTCAAACTACTTGTTGTCATCTTATATGTCTAGTTCAATGTTGAGGCAGCCGTTTGACCTAGATAACATCCGAATTGGACCGACTGGTCTGAAATATAACTTGTAGATATTTGAGTTGTTTGTTTAACGGTTTTGGCGACTGGTCATTGGGATCATCGAGCTATGAGATATTCTCAAAACAAAAAGCTGTGCCAGACATCAGGTTTGGTTGAATTCGAGTTTCATCATCTTGAAACTTTCAAAATGTGATCTACCAACTACACACTTAAGTAAATATGTTAGAAACATAATAACTAGTTTTGTTATCTTCAAAATCAAGACTGGTTTATAAAAATAGACCCAATAATCTACACATTTTTTATGATCACAAAACTTGAATAAAAATATGAACAATAAAACTCAAGAAATGCAAAGCATGAAAATAATATTTTTATGAAACTTATTTTTCACCCTTTTTGTGTGAATCAAAAAGAGTTCGAAAATATGAGAAATTATGATCCCGCCATCAAAGTTTGAATAAAAGAACTTTGTAAAAATGGATGGGTAAATCCAATATGCTCTAATGAATTTTCTATCATTTCTTCCCCTTGATAAAAGTCATTTCATGATTTTAAAAACATGAATATAATTCATAAGAAAATCAGTCTCAAAAAAACAAAATAAATTGAGGTAATTAACACAAATAAATCAAGTTGAGCAACTAGCAAACTTCATCAAGATTGGACGAAGTTATCTCAAACTATCAAGCAACAAAAAGCCAAGATTGACATTCCAACTGAAATATTCATTAAACATTTAAGCGTCTCTTTATAATATTTATGCACAACCACTGATGTAAGAGAAATGACTAGACATTCTTAATATCAAAGAAATGCTAGCACAAGTAGAACATAAAGATGACAATCAAACTCAAAAGCTCTCTTAAAGCTAATATTAGAACGAGTGTACCGATTTTCTTGACGATGTATGGCTATGATTAGAGATAATAAGTTCTTTTTTATAGATGAGTGCAACATCCTTGAGCTTCTTGACAAAAACACCTACTCTTGTCCATGCCTTGTTTTCTGGGGCAGCACGACTGGTTCGACTTCATAGAATAAACTGCTTTTCTTCATGCAAAACCAGGCTGTAAATTATTATACCGCTGTGATCCTATACAAGTCTAGTTTGCAATGAAAAAAGCGGTTTGTCACTTGGACACTCAAGCAAGGAGTTATGTCATTTTTTACAAAGTCGCTGCAAGCTGTCAAAAAACTTAACTATGCATATATGTGTTAGAAAAATCATGAAAAACGATTTTGAAAAATCAAAATCAGTTTCAAATGTTCTTTCAAGAACAAACTGCTCTGATACCAATTGTTAGGATCTATTTAAGGAGATTCTTAGAGATACAATAGCTCGTTCTTCAAATATTGAACACCGATGAATTAAATTGAGTTTGATTTTCAAACCAAGCGGAAGACACTCAAAATAATCATTCGTAGAAACTGATTAAACATTTTTTAAATCATTTGAAAACAATGAAATAAAAAACAGTAGCTATAGTAAGTAAATGCAATGAATTAAAGAGTCACAAATTTGTTTTTAGATGTTCAGAGATAAAACTCCTACGTCACACCTTCTTCCACGAGGGATAGATTCTCTAGAAGATTTTGGTTTATACGTTGTCTTGTATACAACCTACTCCAATCATAGGACTTATCGCATCGCCTAAGTCAAAACTCATAACACACTCCATTGTAGGCCACAACCTCACGATCCACATAATGTTTAAAGTCTTTATACCAAGTCTACAAACACAATTTTTAATGTCTTTCTGTGGAGACTCTCACACAACTAATCTTTACAAATCATCTCTCATATGTGTATGAGTGAGTTGGGAGTGAAGAACTTGAATGTAAAAGATCAAGAAATCTGTTTTGTTCTTCATACCATGGACAAGCTCTTGACTAGCTTAATAAATATATTTGGACGTCCATATAATATCATTGCTCTCATTTCAGCTGATTGTCTTTATATAGACTGCCTATGCATTTAATACTCATGGAAAGTAGTTATTTGTTCTTCTCAATTTAGTATTTATGAGAATTGTTGATCTTCCCAGTGTTTTATTTATGGGTTGTTGTTTGATCTTTCCAATGATTGTATTTGATCTTCAAGATGTTGTATTTAAAGTATCCAAGATAGATATAAATGATAGATACAATAATATGCCCGTTGAAGAAGATTCTGCATTGTTTCTGAAGAACACAATGTCATATTTTCCTTGCTGGCCATTTTTCATGATTTGGACTGCTCTTTGAGCAGTCGGGCTGAATCAGATGGCCTGGAACTATCGGGGACTGCTTGTGGAGCAGTATGGAGCAGTCGTGGAGCAATCTTGGAGTTTGAGTGAAGCAATCAGAATTTGTGTGAGCCGTGGGACATGATTCATTGACTTTTGGGCAAAGTGATTAACATAAATGTTGTATCTATTTCTCTTAGCTTTTCAACACATTAAGAATCACTCAATTTGGATTTCATATGAGAGAGTTATGCTTCAAATACCAGACTATGCTAGAAATTCTGCTCTGCAGAATTTCAGTGCACACCTAGAGACTTCAATGCAGTATATCAGGTATTTATGCTCCGATTCAGATCTCAACTTGTGAAGATTATTTGTATATCATGTTCATAGCTTCGTAACACATACTTAATCATTAAATTTGGATAATGGATCTGAGATATATGTCCATTACATCAGAGCTGGTCTGTCAAACTGCTTGCTGCCATCTTATTTGTCCAGTTTAATGTTGAGGCAACATTTTGACCTAGATAACATCCGAATTGGACCGACTGGTCTGAAGTATAACTTGTAGATATTTGAGTTGTCTTTTCAACGATTTTGGCTACTGGTCATTTGGATCATCGAGCTATGAGCTATGCTCGAAACAAGAAGCTGTGCAGACACTCGGTTTGGTTGAATTCGTGTTTCATCATCTTGAAACTTTCAAAATGTGATCTACCAACTACACGCTTAAGTAAATATGTTATAAATATAATAACAAGTTTTGTTATCAGCAAAATCAAGATTGGTCTTTAAAAAGAGACCCAACACCAAGTTTGAATATGTTTAGTCATCCTCAGATTTTATGATTTCAACTACTGATTCTCAAATTGTATCTTGTCATTCTACGTCTTAAGCTTGGCAATCTCTGCCTCTAGATTGATCTTCTCAACCGACATTTCCCAGTTATGTTCAATTGAACAGTCTGGCAAGTCATTTTGCTTTTCTTTAAATTCTTCTTATGGTAAGCACAGTCTCTGGTACTCATTAGCCATGTCATGCAATGCCTCTGCTAACTCCTCTCGTGTAATATTATTTGAGTTAAAGTCAAATACATGTACACTCGTGGAGGGTAGCTCTGATGCTTGATCCCTAATTTGCTCACTAATGGAAGTTTGATCATCATGAGCCATGAAGCAGTTTCCATCATTCATTTTTGTGTCTTAGTTCGAGAAGCAGAGTTCTTCAATGGGCTTAGTTGATGGTGTAACGCCCCAATTTTATCTTTAATAAGCTTATTCGAGTTAATCGGAGATTACAGAGTTCAAGAACCGATTTGTTTTTGATCAGGGTCTATTTTGCAAAATTTAGATTTTTCAGGGACTAAAGTGTAAAATTGGAGTTTAATATATTATCTACTCACGGTTGACTTGTCAAAGAACTTCATCTTAATCCCTTGGCCGTTCCTCCTCCATTTTCATGCCTCCAAGCTTTTCCAAGCTTTGGAAATTCAGTCCGAGCTCGATCTGGCCGTTGGAATTTAATTCTGAAGGCAGATTAGCGATCACTGCAGCGAGAGCTTCGTTAGATCGTAAGTTTTTCTACGATCAAATACATTCTATTTTTAGGATGTTGTTAGAATCGATTGAGGTTTGAGTATGTTGTTCTTGGCAGAGTTCTGATCGTTTATTATCTGTCGGTTTTGAAATAGAGCGACGTTCGGAATTGTTATGATTTTGGAAGCCTATTTTCGAAAATGAGATTTTGAGATGTGTTGGAATTGCCTTGTTATTGTTGTCTTAGCATTGTAATGAGTTAGTATCGTTGATATACTGCTGTCTGTATTTCCGGTTTGTTCAGTTTATAACCGTTATGCCGTCGGTTTGAGTTTTGGGGATTTCGAACCGTTTCGAGTTGTTGAAACTTGGCTATTGAGTTGATCGTCGTTGTTGATCATCTTTTGTCTCCGTACATATTCGTTTGGATTTGTCGAGCCAGGTGTTGACAACATTTGATCGTCGAAGAGATTGGACGAAGAACGGTAAAGATATTACCTTGAGCCGTTGTTGTTGTTAGGTTGTATAGTTTCTGATATAACCTTTTATTGTAGCTTATCCAGAGTTGGAGCTATTGCATTGAAAGGTAAAAGCAGTCATTGTTAGCGGGATAGCATACTCGAGACAGCTTGGTTCTTGAGTTTTCCCTTAAAATAACATATTTGCATCGATACTTGTTCTAGCATGTGGAACTTGTATGTTGTTGTTATTTGAGTTTTGCTATATGGCTTTTGTGTTATGTTTTCTTATGCATTCATCTTGAGCCAAACCTTTGTTTCAGCGGGCAGAACAACCCTTTTTAATTAGACGTTTTGGGGGCTATGCTGTGAGTGGCCTGGGTTGTAGAAGTTCACTTAATGTCAGCATACTCCTCATAGTCGCACCAAAGTCTAGGGGATTGGGATACGTGGCCCCACCTCAATTGGGAGAGTCAGTGAGTCGTTACGTGATCTCATCCTCGGGATCCCAAAAAGCACAGCAGCAATCCCTCGTTTATCAGAATTGATATCCCGATTTAAAGACATGCATTTCATTGCATTGATATTGATTACGTTGTTTCCTTGAAAGCATGTTTGTTGTTGTACTACTTGTTATGTTGTTTTTTCTGGGAATATCTTTCTCACCAGAGTTATCCGGTTGTTGCTTTGTTTTGTATGTGTACTTGGCAACAGGAGGGGCAGGATCAAGTCAGCGAAGACCTGGTTAGCATCAAGTCTGAGAGATAGCAGTGGGACTCGGTTTAGAAGTTGAATATGCATGCCAAACTAGTTTTATGTTTTGAGGCATGTTAGAATTCAAACTTGTTATGTTTGGTATTCGGATTGTAATAGCTAGAATCGATGCATGTTCTATCTTTTTTGAGTGGTTGATCAACTCTAGAATTTCATGTATTATTTGGAGGAACTGCGTTTGTAATGCATGATTTTGATTTGAATGTGTTGGATTGTTTTGGAATTGAGTTCCTGAGGTTTTTGCTCTGTTTCTGGCTTTCCAGCAGGGGGCGCACGGTCTGCAGTTTTTAGCAGACCGAGCGCACCCCTTTCCGAGCAAGGCAGTAGTTTTGTTGTTTTGGCTTCACTTGATCTGCTGTTTTTAGCAGACCGAGCGCGACCCCTGTTGAGCAGAACAGAAGGCTGAATAGTTGGAGGCGCCCGGTCTGCAGTTTTTAGTAGACCGAGCGCACCCCTTTTAAAAAAAAATTTCTTTTACTTTTAGTCATGGATATTATATGCTTAATTGTTGTTTAATTCGAGATTAGTTGTTTAGAACCGAGTTCTCACATTAAGTGATATCAGAGCGATAAGTTCTTGGTTGAACTAGAGTGAGCGGGGTAGATCGAGTCTGTGTGTATTGGCTCCTCGCATGTGTTTGAATTATTTGTTGTTTAAATTAATTCCATGCGAGCATGCTTTATTATTGAGAATTATTGGAATTACATGACTATGTGATTTAAATTTATAAAGCATGATCTACTTGAGATATAAATGTTTTTGTTTATCGACTGGTATCCGATATTCTGAGAGGTTGAAAGGGCACCACATTGTAGCAATTGAGATATCTTGTGTCCTAACCTTTGATTATAAGATGGGTCCTCATCGAGTTATTAACAGAAACCCACCGCCAGTTACTCCACCGAATGAGCAAGCTAGTACTTGTTCAGATGGATGCTACAGCGACTCCTATGTAAACCTTGTTGAAGAGGTTTTAGTCGTTTAATCCGCCTTTGTTGCTAGGTACAGAGAATCCGGTTGATTGTGAAAGCTGGTTGGACGAAATTTATCAGTTGTTCGATTCCCTTTATTACTCTGACGACCGCCGAACTAGGTTAGTCATTCATCAGCTTCGTGGTGTTGCTAAGAACTGGTGGATCACGACAAAGAGATCCATGGAGAATCGAGGTACAGTTGTTACTTGGTCTCTTTTCAAAACTAAGTTTTATAAGCTTTTTTTTCCTGTTTCGTACCGAAAGGACAAGGGAGCAGAGTTTGCCAATCTGAGGCAAGGGAACTTGAACATTGAAGATTATGTTGCCAAATTCGATAGTCTATTGCGTTTTGCACCGCATATCACTGACAATGAAGAAGCCAAGGCCGGTCAGTTCATCAACGGCTTGAATCCTGACATCTTCACGTTGGTAAATACTTCTAGGCCTGATAACTTTGCGGATGCCATGAAACACGCAAAAGGAGCTAAAGCGGGTTTGTGGAGACAAAAAAGAAATCAGATGGTGCCTCAGCAGCAGAGACAGTCTCAGAACCAACCGTCTTAGTATCAAAATCATCCACCACAGTATCAAAACCAACAACAGAGGTATGAAGGTGGAAGCAGTGGGGGAAACAGAAAGGATCATTACAAAGAAAGAGGGAAACAGTTCAAGAGGCAGGGGAACAGTTCTTCTAGTTCCAGTGGTTCCAAACAATTCGGTTCAGGACAGAGTTCTGGATCATCATCTTTGTTTTGCAACAAGTGTGGAGATAGACACTTGCCAGATCAGTGTGTAGGAGTCCTTGGAAAATGCAATACCTATCAGCAATCGGGACACTTTTCTAAGGTGTGCCCTCAGTGTAGTAGAGATCGAGCTCAGAGTGAGAGTTCATCTAGACCTACAGCTCTGAGAGACAGTATTCTGCAGGTCACTCCTTCCAGCCTCAGTAGCAGAACAGACAGGGAGGTAACCCTAGTGTGAACCAGCCTCCGAGACAGCAGACATGAGTCTTTGCTTTGATAGAGGATCAGGCTCAGGCAGCACCCGACTATGTTATAGCAGGTAACTGTTCGATTTTCGGTTATTCTGCTCATGTTTTGATAGATACACGTGCTTCCCATTCCTTTATCTCTGAGAAATTTGTGTTGTTGCATGCTTTGCCTACTGAGTTGTTACCTAATGTAGTAGCTATTACTTCGCCTTTGGGTGGAGGAATTGTTTCTGTCAGATTAGTCAGGAACCGTGAACTCTGTTTTGAGGGAAATTTGTTAGAGTTCAATTTTATTGTACTTCGGCTGTCAGATTTTGACTGTATTGTTGGTAAAGATGCTTTAACCAAGTACAGGGCAACCGTCGATTGTTTTCAGAAGGTTGTCAGATTCAGACCCGAAATGGCAGACGAGTGGAAATTCTTTGGTAAGGGTTCTCGATCTAGAATTCCTTTGATTTCGGTGTTATCTATGACTCGTTTGTTACAGAGAGGTGCAGAAGGATTTTTGGTTTATGCGGTTGATGTACTGAAATCTAGCCCCGATTTGGTTGATATACCAGTGGTTAGAGATTTTGCTGATGTGTTTCCGAAAGATATTCCTTGATTGCCGCCTATTCGAGAGATCGAATTCAACATTGATTTGGTGTCAGGTACTCAACCTATTTCCAAAGGTCCGTATCACATGGCACCAGTGGAATTGAGAGAGTTGAAGGAGCAGCTTGAGGATTTGATTGCCAAGGGATACATCAGACCTAGTGTATCGCCTTGGGGCGCTCCTGTTCTGTTTATTCAGAAGAAGGATGGTTCTATGCGGCTCTGTATCGACTACCGTCAACTGAATCAGGCTACATTCAAGAACAGGTATCCTTTACCCCAAATAGATGAACTTTTTGATCAGCTGCAGGGTTCTTCTGTCTATTCAAAGATTGATCTGAGGTCAGGTTATCACCAGCTAAGAGTGCGAGGGGAAGATGTTCTTAAGACCGCATTCAGAATGAGGTATGGTCATTTCGAGTTTATAGTCATGCCGTTCGGTTTGACTAACGCTCCAGCGGTTTTTATGGGTTTGATGAACCATATCTTTCAGCGCTTTTTAGATGAGTTTGTGATTATCTTCATCGATGATATTCTTATCTACTCGAAGAACCGTACTGACCATGCAGAGCATTTGAGGACCGTCTTGCAGATTTTGCGAGTTGAGCAGTTGTTTGCCAAGCTATCTAAGTGTGAGTTTTGGCTGGATTGAATTTTCTTTCTCGGTCACATTATCTCTAGAGATGGGATTTCTGTCGATCCCAGCAAGATTGAAGCGGTTATGAATTGGCCTAGACCGACATCAGTACCTGAGATCCAAAGCTTTATAGGTTTAGCTGGTTATTATCACCGATTCATCGAGGGTTTCTCTTCTATTACCAAGCCGATTACCCAGCTGACACAGAAAAATGCGCCTTTTGTCTGGATTGCAAATTGTGATGCTAGCTTTGTTGACCTGAGGAGGATACTTGTAGTGACCCTTACCCGGATCACCTACTAAATAGAACTTAGGCATGCAATTAACTTAATTAAATAGATATCAGAATAAAACTGCGGAAACCAAAAACATTATACAATCCCAAGTAAAGGAATCTGTAATTTATCCAATAATATACAACCAAATCGAATAGCTGTATAAACCCAAATAACAGTAATAAAACCTAGACGAAGCTTCAGCTGGCCAACCACTGACTAGCCCCTCCTGGATCCACCCTCCTTGTCCAATCGCAAACCTGCCCCATGGAATAGGGTGTCCAAAAAATACAGAGTACGAGACGTGAGCATAAAACGCTCAGTGCGAGAGTATGAGTATACATGCATGCAAAGTGAACTCCCTATAGACTCGAGGTCAAGGATCAGATAACAGAGACAGACCGGGCCCTGGTATGTAGCACGCTGTGCCGTCGCTTCAGGAGGTGGCTCCCATACCGAGATAACCGTGGAAACGCCGGACCCAAATCGATGGAAGTCCATTCCACTAACAGGATAGGGTACAACCCTACTAACAGACATCTCGAAGGAGATACAGCAAGATGCAATGAATGCAGCATAATATCATGGTATATAAATCATGCAGTCACATAATACATGCATACTCAGTCAGGATATCTCGAACAGTACTTTCGTACCTCAAAACAGTGCAAGCTCCTACCAACTCTAGGTCCACGCCTATAGTCTGCTCTACACTGCCAAATGATACTACTATCATTAAAGTGCTCTAAAAGCCTTTACTAAGCTATTGCATACTCCTAAATATTTATAGGGAGCAAAAGCTATACCTTCGTCCGTCGTTAGCCCTTTGATGTCGATGCCTCCAGAACTTGGGAACCACTCCGCTACGACTACCGAACGCCTTTCCGACCTCCGGACCAAGCCTAAGAAGACTAGAACAGCTCCAAAAAGACTAGAAAGGAAAGGAGAACTCGGAATTGGCAAATGAAAGTGAAGTCTCGGCCTTCTATTTATAGACAACGATCGGAACTTCCGATCCTTGATCGGAACGTCCGAACCTCGATCGGAACGTCCGTTCCTGCCATCGGAGCTTCCGAAGATCCTGATCTGCCACGTGTCAAAATATCACTTGATGACTCCGGATAGGGGTGATCGGAGCTTCCGGTCCTGATCGGAGCTTCCGATCCAACCACACGTCATGCCTGACGTAATAACATCGGTGCCTCCGATCGCTCATCGGAGCTTCCGATCCTGTTCGGAGCTTCCGATCGTGCCTTCGGAGCTTCCGATCCGTTCGATACCTAATTCAATTAATTAGCATTAATCCTTTAATTACTCAATTAGGGTACGGGCTACTACATTCTCCCCCACTTAAGATATTTCGTCCTCAAAATCAGATCTTAATTACCGAATGCAAATACAGAAATCAGAAACATTCTTTATTCAAATCAAACGTTTACAGAGTTTGCAACTGAATACAACTTAAAGAATGAAATCAGAACAACTCAGGATGGTCTTTACGCATCCTGTCCTCAAGCTGCCAAGTAGCTTCCTCAGTGCCTCGGCGCTGCCACTGAACTAAAACCAAAGGAATGACTTTGTTCCGTAAAACCTTATCCTTATAATCAAGGATGCGAAGAGGTTTCTCAACATAAGTCAAATCCTTGTCTACCTGAACCTCAGATCGCTGCAGAATATGAGATTCATCCGCCACATACCGTCGCAACAGAGATACGTGGAACACGTCGTGAATACTGGACAGATGCGGTGGCAAAGCTAGTCGATAAGCCAAATCGCCAATGCTCTCCAAGATCTCAAACGGACCGATAAATCTGGGAGACAACTTGCCCTTAAGGCCAAATCTGAGAATCTTGCGGAAAGGTGACACTCTCAGAAACACTTTCTCCCCGACCTCGAACTGCAAAGGCCTACGCTTGATATTAGCATAACTGGCCTGACGATCCTGTGCAGTCTTAATCCGTTTCTTGATCTGATCAACAATATCTATCGCCTGCTGGATAAACTCCGGTCCTTCAGCCTGTATCTCCCCCACTTCTTCCCAGAAGAGTGGAGTACGACAACGTCGCCCATACAACGCCTCAAAAGGTGCCATCCCAATACTAGTGTGATAGCTGTTGTTGTAAGCGAACTCGATCAACGACAATTGATCCTGCCAGGCTGAACCAAAATCCATGACGCACGCTCTAAGCATATCTTCTAACGTACGGATAGTGCGTTCTGACTGGCCATCAGTCTCCGGATGATAGGCTGTACTCAAACTGAGAGTAGTACCCATCGCACGCTGAACACTCCCCCAGAATCTAGAAGTAAACCTGGGGTCCCGATCGCTGACAATGCTCACAGGCACTCCATGAAGTCGAACGATCTCCTGAATGTACATCCGTGCCATGCGATCCACAGAGTACTCTCGGCTATAGGCAATGAAATGCGCTGACTTGGTGAGTCGGTCCACCACCACCCAGATAGCATCACAGTTCCTCGGGGATACCGGCAAATGGGTCACAAAGTCCATAGTGATAAACTCCCATTTCCATTCAGGAATAGGCAGACTGTGAAGCAGTCCTCCAGGTCGTCGGTGCTCTGCCTTGACCTGTTGACACACCAAACATCTCGAAACAAACTGATAAACACTGCGTTTCATTTCCTTCCACCAGAAACGAGTACGTAGATCCTTGTACATCTTGTTGCTCCCAGGATGAATACTCAACTTAGTGCGATGTGCCTGAGATAAAATCTCCTCTCGCAACTCTTCATCCTGTGGAATCACAAGCCTACCAGACAAACACAGAAATCCATCTGACTGATAATGAAATCCAGACGAGCTACCCTCGTTAGCTAGACGAGCTAAACGCTGGGTCTTTGAATCAGACATCTGAGCATCTCGGATCCGCGAGTACAAGGCTGGCTCAGATAATATCGCAAACATCTGGATACTCTGCATACCTTTCTTATGCTTGAAGGTAAAACCTGAAGCACAACAGTCACTGATCGCACTAGACATCGAACAAGTCTGAAGTGCGGATAGTCGCACCTTGCGACTCAAAGCATCAGCGGTGAGATTAGCAGCTCCCGGATGGTACTTAATCTCGCAATCATAGTCCTTAAGCAAGTCCATCCAACGTCTCTGTCTCATGTTCAATTCTGCCTGAGTGAACAAATATTTGAGACTCTTATGGTCGGTGAAGATCTCAAATTTCTCGCCATAAAGATAATGACGCCAGATCTTCAAAGCGAACACAATGGCTGCCAATTCGAAATCATGGACTGGGTAGTTTTCCTCGTGAAGCTTCAGCTGTCTAGAAGCGTATGCGATCACATGCCCATTCTGAGTCAGGACACAACCTAACCCCTGAAGAGAAGCATCCGTGTAAACTACATACCCTCCAGATCCTGACGGTAATGCTAACACCGGCGCAGAAGTCAACCGCCGTCGAAGCTCACGGAAATTCTCCTCACACTCGGAGGACCACTCAAAATCCACACCCTTGCGGGTAAGCTGCGTCAACGGTCGAGCTAACTGAGAGAAGTTCAGAAGAAGCGACGATAATACCCTGCTAGACCCAGAAAACTACGGATCTCAGCAACTGTCGTCGGACGCGACCAATTAAGTACTGCTTCAATCTTGCTTGGATCAACAGAAATCCCCTCCCTGGATATGATATGGCCAAGAAAGACCACTCTATCCATCCAGAACTCACACTTGCTCAGCTTGGCGTACAACTGCTCATCTCAAAGAGTCTGTAGTACTAACCGCAAGTGAGAAACATGCTCTTTCGTATTACGCGAATACACCAAGATGTCGTCAATGAAGACCACGACAAACTTGTCCAAATACTCCCTGAAGACACGGTTCATCAAATCCATGAATATAGCCGGCGCATTAGTCAAACCAAATGGCATCACTAGGAACTCGTAATGCCCATAGCGAGTACGGAATGCAGTCTTGGCTACATCCTGATCACGGACTCTCAACTGATGATACCCAGATCTCAAGTCAATCTTGGAGTAAACTGACGTGCCCTGCAGCTGGTCAAACAAGTCATCAATACGAGGCAACAGATACTTGTTCTTCACAGTGACTCGATTCAGCTGCCGATAGTCAATGCACAGCCGCATCGACCCATCCTTCTTTTTTACGAAGAGAACAGGAGCTCCCCAAGGAGATACACTAGGACGAATGTACCCCTTGTCCAAAA
This sequence comes from Henckelia pumila, assembly GCF_033568475.1. Taxonomy (NCBI): domain Eukaryota; kingdom Viridiplantae; phylum Streptophyta; class Magnoliopsida; order Lamiales; family Gesneriaceae; genus Henckelia; species Henckelia pumila. The sequence continues at coordinate 39,349,115 of NC_133120.1, forward strand.
GATCCTGTAGCTGATTCTTTAACTCACGCATCTCTGACGGAGCCAGACGATACGGTGCTCTAGAAATAGGCGAAGTACCCGGCATCAACTCTATGCCAAACTCGACTTCCCTGGCAGGAGGAAAACCCGGAATCTCATCAGGAAACACATCTGGAAATTCATCCACAACAGGAATTCTCTCTATCCCAATACTCTCAGCGGACAAATCAACTGCATAGATAAGGTAGCCTTCCCCGCCAGACTCTAGAGCTCGACAGGCTCTCAAAGCTGATACCAAAGGCATCGGGGGTCGCGCTCCCTCACCATAGAAAAACCAACTCTCACTCCCTTTCGGATGAAAGCGTACTAATCTCTGATAGCAGTCCACTGATGCTCGATAGGTAGTCAGCACATCTATTCCCAGAATGCAATCAAAGTCGTCCATCGCCAGGACCATGAGATTCGCCAACAGAACGTGCCCTTCGAACTCTAAAGGGCAACCCATCACTAGACGCTTAGCCAAAGCAGATTGGCCCGTCGGAGTAGAAACAGACATCACTACGTCTAGTGCAATGCATGGTAACTTATGCCTCTTAACAAAACGTGCAGAAATGAAGGAATGAGATGCACCAGTGTCAATAAGTACAAGAGCAGGTATACCATAAAGCATAAATGTACCTGCGATGACTTTCTCATTCTCCTCCACAGCCTGATCATGTCTCAGGGCAAACACCTGGCCAGAAGCTCGTGGCCTCAAATGAGAACTCCCAGCAGACTGTCCCTACGACCTCTGCTGTACGGTAGCCTGAGAACCCGATCCTGAACCAGAACCACCTCCCCCAGACATTGGACAATCTCTCCGGATATGACCAGTCTCTCCACAACGGAAACAAGCTCCAGAAGCTCTACGGCACTTGTCGGATGGATGGTTCTTCCCACAGTGATCACACTTGTCCTTCTTACCATAACGGACAATACCTCCAGAACCAGAGGAAGAAGAAGATCCAGACTTCTTGAAGGTTTGGGCACGGGGACCCAAAGAACTAGCAGGCCTCGACTGAGGGAAAGACCTGTTCCGCCGAATGCTGTCCTCTGCCTGATGACAACGGCTCACCAAACCCTCGTAGGACATGTCGTTGCCAACCACCACACGGTCATGGATCTCAGGGTTAAGGCCCTGAAGAAACAGATTATACTTCATCTCTAAGCTATCAGCAATCTCGGGGCAATAGGATAGCAGATCAAAGAACCTCTGCTGATACTCATCGATAGACATGGTTCCCTGTCGCAGACTCAGTAGCTCGCCTGCCTTCGACTGTCGGAGTGCAGGAGGAAAATACCGCTTTTGGAAAGCTGTGCGAAACTCGGCCCAAGTGGCCACTCCTCTCGCCGCAACAAAAGGTGCAGAAGTAAACCTCCACCACCTGCGCGCACGCCCATCCAGAAGATAGCCAAGGGTCTCCACCTTCTGCTCATCGGTGCATTGGAAAGTCTGAAAAGTCGTCTCCATGCGGTCTAACCAGTTCTCCGCATCCTCCGGAGACTCACCTCCAACTAAGGGCTTAGGACCCATAGTTAAGAATCGACGTACAGTGAAACGCTCGTCGTCATGATGACGATGACGCCGTTCTCGACGAGGCTCCCGGTCGGCATCACCCCAACGCCCACCAACACTGCCATGAGAACTCTGGTCGTCTCGGTTTGACATCTACAAAAATACCTCAAGATGAGACTAAATCCCAAGAAATCTTTTGCATGCTCTGATACCATAAATGTAGTGACCCTTACCCGGATCACCTACTAAACAGAACTTAGGCATGCAATTAACTTAATTAAACAGATATCAGAATAAAACTGCGGAAACCAAAAACATTATACAATCCCAAGTAAAGGAATTTGTAATTTATCCAATAATATACAACCAAATCGAATAGCTGTATAAACCCAAACAACAGTAATAAAACCTAGACGAAGCTCCAGCTGGCCAACCACTGACTAGCCCCTCTTGGATCCACCCTCCTCGTCCAATCGCAAACCTGCCCCATGGAATAGGGTGTCCAGAAAATACAGAGTACGAGACGTGAGCATAAAACGCTCAGTGCGAGAGTATGAGTATACATGCATGCAAAGTGAACTCCATATAGACTCGAGGTCAAGGATCAGATAACAGAGACAGACCGGGCCCTGGTATGTAGCACGCTGTGCCGTCGCTTCAGGAGGTGGCTCCCATACCGAGATAACCATGGAAACGCCGGACCCAAATCGATGGAAGTCCATTCCACTAACAGGATAGGGTACAACCCTACTAACAGACATCTCGAAGGAGATACAGCAAGATGCAATGAATGCAGCATAATATCATGGTATATAAATCATGCAGTCACATAATACATGCATACTCAGTCAGGATATCTCGAACAGTACTTTCGTACCTCAAAACAGTGCAAGCTCCTACCAACTCTAGGTCCACGCCTATAGTCTGCTCTACACTGCCAAATGATACTACTATCATTAAAGTGCTCTAAAAGCCTTAACTAAGCTATTGCATACTCCTAAATATTTATAGGGAGCAAAAGCTATACCTTCGTCCGTCGTTAGCCCTTTGATGTCGATGCCTCCAGAACTTGGGCACCACTCCGCTACGACTACCGAACGCCTCTCCGACCTCCAGACCAAGCCTAAGAAGACTAGAACAGCTCCAAAAAGACTAGAAAGGAAAGGAGAACTCAGAATTGGCAAATGAAAGTGAAGTCTCGGCCTTCTATTTATAGACAACGATCGGAACTTCCGATCCTTGATCGGAACGTCCGAACCTCGATCAGAACGTCCGATCCTGCCATCGGAGCTTCCGAAGATCTTGATCTGCCACGTGTCAAAATATCACTTGATGACTCCGAATAGGGGTGATCGGAGCTTCCGGTCCTGATCGGAGCTTCCGATCCAACCACACGTCATGCCTGACGTAATAACATCGGTGCCTCCGATCGCTCATCGGAGCTTCCGATCCTGTTCGGAGCTTCCGATCGTGCCTTTGGAGCTTCCGATCCGTCCGATACCTAATTCAATTAATTAGCATTAATCCTTTAATTACTCAATTAGGGTACGGGCTACTACAAGACTGACCAGTGCTCCGATTTTTTCTATTCCGAAAGGTACTGGAGGGTTCACAGTCTATTGTGATGCTTCTAACCGAGGCTTGGGTTGTGTTCTTATGCAGCATAAGCATGTGATAGCGTATGCATCGAGGCAGCTAAAGCCGCACGAGACTCGTTATCCGGTTCATGCTCTTGAACTCGATGCGATAGTATTTTCTTTGAAGATGTGGCGTCACTATCTGTATGGTGAGTCTTTCGAGATCTTTTCTGATCATAAGAGTTTTAAGTACTTGTTTTCACAGGCAGAGCTGAATATGAGACAGAGAAGATGGTTAGATCTGTTGAAGGATTTCGACTGCGAAATCAAGTATTATCCGGGAAAGTCGAATGCCGTTGCAGATGCCTTGAGCCGAAAGCTTTGTTCTTTATCTCTTTCTACTATCGGTGTTTCTCAGTTGATCGATGATTGTTGCACTTCTGGTTTAGATTTTGATACATATAGTAAGAATATCAGAGTGTTTGCTATTCAAGCCGAGCCAGAGGTATTTGTATTGATCAAAGAAGCACAGAAGTCTGATCCGAGCATTCAGGTTTCAGTAGAGAAAGTCAGATCCGAACATCAGACTGAATTCCAGGTTAGAGATGATGTTTTGTTTGTGAATAACTGTATGGTTGTGCCTGATATTGCGGAGTTGAGACAGCGTATTCTCCGAGAGGCTCATTGCAGTCAGTTCAGTGTTCACCTTGGAGGCCGTAAGATGTATAACGATCTGAAGAACCAGTTTTGGTGGAAGAGAATGAAGAGAGATGTTGCGAGGTTTGTATCTCGATGTTTGAACTGTCAGCAAGTGAAATCAGAAAGGAAGTGACAGGGTGGTCTGTTGCACAGTCTATCTGTTCCTGAATGGAAATGGGATCACATTTCTATGAATTTCATCACGAAGCTACCGCGATCTGTTTGAGAATGCGATGCTATTTGGGTAGTGATCGACCGATTGACGAAGTCTGCTTGTTTCATTCCGTACAAGATGACGTATCGTCACGATCAGATGGCTGAGTTATATGTTAGCAATGCTGTGAGATTTCATGGTGTGCCGAAGTCAATCGTTTCAGACCGAGATCCTAGATTCACTTTTCACTTTTGGCACAGTCTGCAGGTGGCACTTGGTACTCGTTTGCATCTGAGTACAACTTATCATCCTCAGACCGATGGAAAGTCAGAGCAGACTATCTAGACGTTAGAGGATATGCTGCGAGCAGTAGTGCTAGACTTTGGCACTAGTTGGAAAGATTCTTTGCCTCTTGTTGAATTTTCTTACAACAACAGCTTCAAAACGAGTATCGTTATGGCGCCTTTTGAGGCTTTGTACGGCAAGAAGTGCCGATCTTCGTTGTTTTGGGACGATTTGTTCGAGTCACCTGGTTTGGGACCGGATATGCTTCGAGATATGGCAGAGCAAGTTAAGATAATTCAGACTAGAATGAAGTCAGCTCAGGATAGACAGGAAAAGTATGCGAATGTCAGACTTAGACCTCTGAGTTTCGAGCAGGGAGACCGCGTTTTCCTTAAGATTTCTCCTTTAAGAGGAACTGTTAGATTTGGTAAGAGAGGGAAGTTATCTCCGAGATTCATCGGACCGTACGAGATTCTTGAGAAGTTAGGCAATCTTGTCTACATACTCGCACTTCCTCCATCTTTATCTAGTATTCACGACGTTTTTCACGTCTCTATGCTGCGGAAGTATCACCCAGATCCTTCTCATATTATTCAGCCTGAAGAAGCCGAGTTAGATGAGACTCTAAGCTATTTTGAACGACCGATTCAGATCCTTGATCGGAAGGAGAAGCAACTCAGAACCAAGTTGATTCCGTTGGTGAAAGTGCAGTGGAGCCGTCACGAAGTTGAGGAAGCGACTTGGGAGACAGAATTTGACATGAGACAACGATTTTCGGAGTTATTCGGATGACGTGAGTTCTTCTTACTGTCTTTAGTTATTTATTCTATCTTATGAGTTGTGATTCTTATTGATTTCGAGGACAAAATCTCTTATTAGAGGGTGAGAATTGTAACGCCCCGATTTTATCTTTAATGAGCTTATTTGAGTTAATCGGAGGTTACAGAGTTCAAGAGCCGACTTGTTTTTGATCAGGGTCTATTTTGCAAAATTCGGATTTTTTAGGGACTAAAGTCCAAATTTCGAGTTTAATATATTATCTACTCACGGTTGACTTTTCAAAGCACTTCTTCTTAATCCCTTGGCCATTCCTCCTCCATTTTCATGCCTCCAAGCTTTTCCAAGCTTTGGAAATTCAGTCCGAGCTCGATCCGGCCGTTGGAATTTAATTATGAAGGCAGATTAGCGATCACTGCAGCGAGAGCTTCATTATATCTTAAGCTTTTCTACGATCAGATACATTCTATTTTTCGGATGTTGTTAGAATCGATTGAGGTTCGAGTATGTTGTTCTTGGCAGAGTTCTGATCGTTTATTATTTGTCAGTTTTGAAATAGAGCGATGTTCGGAATTGTTATGATTTGGGAAGCCTATTTTCGAAAATGAGATTTTGAGATGTGTTGGAATTGCCTTGTTATTGTTGTCTTAGCATTGTAATGAGTTAATATCGTTGATATAATGCTGTCTGCGTTTCCGGTTTGTTCAGTTTATAACCGTTATGCCGCCGGTTTGAGTTTTGGGGATTTCGAACCGTTTCGAGTTGTTGAAACTTGGCTATTGAGTTGATCGTCATTGTTGATCATCTTTTGTCTCCGTACAAATTCGTTTGGAGTTGTCGAGCTTGGTGTTGACAGCATTGGATCGTCGAAGAGATTGGACGAAGAACGGTAAAGAGATTACCTTGAGCCGTTGTTGTTGTTAGGTTGTATAGTTTTTGATATAACCTTTTATTGTAGCTTATCCAGAGTTGGAGCTATTGCATTGAAAGGTAAAAGCAGCCATAGTTAGCGGGATAGCATACTCGAGACAGCTTGGTACTTGAGTTTTCCCTTAAAATCACATATTTGCATCGATACTTGTTCTAGCATGTGGAACTTGTATTTTGTTGTTATTTGAGTTTTGCTATATGCCTTATGTGTTATGTTTTCTTATGCATTCATCTTGAGAAATACCTTTGTTTCAGCGGGCAGAACAACCCTTTTTAATTAGACGTTTTGGGGGCTATGCTGTGAGTGGCCTGGGTTGTAGAAGTTCACCTAGTGTCAGCATACTCCTCATAGCCGCACCAAAGTCTAAGGGATTGGGATACGTGGCACCACCTCGATTGGAAGAGTCGGTGAGTCGTTACATGATCTCATCCTCAGGAACCAAAAAAGCACAGCAGCAATCCCTCGTTTATCAGAATTGATTTCCCGATTTAAAGACATGCATTTCATTGCGTTGATATTGATTACATTGTTGCCTTGAAAACATGTTTATTGTTGTACTACTTGTTATGTTGCTTTTACTGGGAATATCTTTCTCACCGGAGTTATCTGACTGTTGCTTTGTTTTGTATGTGTACTTGGCAACAGGAGGGGCAGGATCAAGTCAGCGAAGACCTGGTTAGCATCAAGTCTGAGAGATAGTAGTGGGACTCGGTTTAGAAGTTGAATATGCATGCCATCCTAGTTTTATGTTTTGAGGCATGTTAGAATTCAAACTTGTTATGTTTTGTATTCGGATTGTAATAGCTAGAATCGATGCATGTTCTATATTTTTGAGTGGTTGATCAAATCTAGAACTTCATGTATTATTTGGAGGAACTGCGTTTGTAATGCATGATTATGATTTGAATGTGTTGGATTGTTTTGGAATTGAGTTCCTGAGGTTTCTGCTCTGTTTTTTGTTTTGAAGTGGGGGGCGCACGGTCTGCAGTTTTTAGCAGACCAAGCGCACCCCCTTTCGAGCAAGGCAGTAGTTTTGCTATTTTGGCCGCGCTCGATCTGCTGTTTTTAGCAGACCGAGCGCGACCCCTGTTGAGCAGAACAGAAGGCATGTTAGAATTCAAACTTGTTATGTTTTGTATTCGGATTGTAATAGCTAGAATCGATGCATGTTCTATATTTTTGAGTGGTTGATCAAATCTAGAACTTCATGTATTATTTGGAGGAACTGCGTTTGTAATGCATGATTATGATTTGAATGTTTTGGATTGTTTTGGAATTGAGTTCCTGAGGTTTCTGCTCTGTTTTTGGTTTTGCAGTGGGGGGCGCACGGTCTGCAGTTTTTAGCAGACCAAGCGCACCCCCTTTCGAGCAAGGCAGTAGTTTTGCTGCTTTGGCCGCGCTCGATCTGCTGTTTTTAGCAGACCGAGCGCGACCCCTGTTGAGCAGAACAGAAGGCTGAATAGTTGGAGGCGCCCGGTCTGCAGTTTTTAGCAGACCGAGCGCACCCCCTTTAAAAAAAAATTTCTTTTAATTTTAGTCGTGGATCTTATATGCTTAATTGTTGTTTAATCTGAGATTAGTTGTTTAGAACCGAGGTCTCACTGATGGTCTCCTGCTTTCTTCAGTTTTCATCTCCTCATCGCCTAGCTCTATCTACTGTTTCCAAATATTATTGGCTATATAACATGCGTCAATCGTCTTGGTAGTGCAGTTATCAACAATTATGTACCAAAAGCACTTAGCAATTCCTCCGAGTGCGTACATAGAGATGAGTTCAGAAACGAGAAGGAAACTCGCTCTGATACCGCTCGTTAGGATCGGTTGGGGGTGGGGGGGGGGGAGTGAAACTTCTTGATAAACTGATCCCTTGATTATTATTGTAGCACTTGATCTCCAAAATACTTAACTTGGTTCAGTTGAGGTTAGTCAACTGAATCCTTTCCTTCTTTTATATCAATGTCAATTGGCATACAAATTTATTGTACGAAATGATGCCAACTAACATATTAGAACTTGTGATAAAATGTAATCGTGAGTGAGTATGAGTGATAAACTGAAAAATGAGAGTCACAAGGGTTTGTTTATGGATGTTCGGAGATTTCAAAGACTCCTGCGTTACCCCTTCTTTCACCTCGGAAGGATTCACTCTACAAGACTTTGAATATTACAATCAACTTGCAACAACCCACTCCAAGACTAGGACTTACAAACAATCGCCTATCCCAGAACTCCTAAACACTCAACAACTCAGACCTCGACTTATTCTTGTTACAACGAGATTTGCAGAACCTCAACTTATAAATTACAGATACAACACTTGTTACAATCAACACTTAGCAACAAATGATCTTTACTGATTTGATGTACTTGAATCTTGTGCTTGTGTTCTTCGACTTGTGATAGAAAGCCTTGAAGTGTTTCTTGCAGGTTTTTCTCGACTGAAGAGGTAAACTGAATGATAGATTGAATGTGTATGCGGGAATACTTAATAAGTCGGATACAATTTCTGATTCCCTTGTTGAATATTTATACTCGATGGGAAACGACTCTTTCAAATTCAAATAAATGGCCGTTAACTTGTATTTTCCGCAAACATTCTCTGAAATCCATCGTACACTGTTGTGCTCTGATTCTACGGCCTCTGGTCTGTATGGATAAGTCTATCCAAATGAATTGCGTTGATTAAGTTTTGCTTGCTCAGGATCTTGGTCAATTGAGTTGGGCATTAGTTTAACTTAAGAGAACTGATTCCGTTTAGCTTCATAAACGGAATACAGTTTACTTCAAATCTTCAGTTGAGCTCTTCGGTCAAAAGTCAACTAAGTTGATATATGCATTTTAACTTGTCTAGTCTACGTATTTGTTTTTCTTTTCTTGATTTCAGTTGAGTGAGTACAATTTAACGACTTTGACTTATCAGTTTCGCAAATATCAAAACTATGTAAAGTTCCAACAGAGGCTGTTGAAATTAAGGGACTTCTACGACAAGATGATTATGTTCGCCAATGTATGCGAGAAGAGTGCTCTGTTAGAATGCCATTTACCCTAAGAAGGTTATTTGTATCAATATTGGTGTTTTTTGAACCAATAATGTTCGAGAACTCTGGGTTGAGTTCCATCCTTATATTTGTGAAGATTATGGTAGAGAAATTTCAACAAGTAACTTCATTACCAAAAAATTATTGCTTGAGATATGAAGGTTGTTTTATCAATACAAAAAAAAACTTGATGATTTCGATTTACCATCATTAAGTGCTGAGCTTTTAGAGGACACACCACTACCAAGAATAATTGAGGATGAGCTTTCTATCCAGGTTTCTGATGATGATTTGAGATCTATTGAACGTTTAAATTCTCACCAAAGACTTTAATTTGACAACATCATAGAAAGTATTATGCATAACCAATCAAAACTTTTTTTCATTGATGGTCCTAGAGGTACTGGTAAGACCTTTTTGTACAACTCAATATTGGAACAATTAAGAAAAAATGGTAATATCATCACGGTAGCAACATCTGGAATAACTGCTACATTGTTGCCAGGTGGAAGAACTCAGATTCACGTTTTCAAATTCCACTTAGACCAACTGCATCAACACTCTACAAAATTAAAAAAAAAGGGAAATTGATTATTCTAGTCCATTTCAAAGTCATAATTTTAAAAATGGACTCTTCTTTATTACAAATTTTGAATTATGCCTAATATAATTAAAAAAAATCCTAAAGTATCCTTTTATTGATAATTTTAATTTTGTTTAAAACTTTTATCCCTTCTTCATTTATTATGTTGAGTTTTCTGAGACCATACATATTCTATTTTTGTGATTCATCTGTTTAATTACATAATATTTTTCTTTAAGAGCTGATTTTAGCATTCCTTCAGTTTTATTTAATTTTTAATATGTTAATTTTTTCAATAATACTTACTTATATAAATAAACATATTTTAATAAAATTATGAATTGTTAGTTTGAATTATAGTGTGTACGAAATCACCAAGGTTTGCCATAGACCATATATCTATGCATATGCATCAATCTAAATATGAAATGAACCATTTTTGTGGAAAAACTAAGTGGAAAAAAATAAAATTTATATGAAAAATGAGATTGATGTGCTTCAAGGCACCTTATTTATGGGATGGGAGCAGAACGATGCTCTGTAGTCTGTACCCTTCCTCCTTAGTTCTTACGCGATCAACAATAGAATTGATGAGAGGATAAAATACTTTGAGATGGAGAAAGTGATTGTGATTTGTGAATAGGGTTTAAAAGGATATCTTTGTAATTTGATATAATAAAAAGAATATTTTGCTTAAATTAATTAAAGACTAAAATTGAATATAGTAATATGGTGAAGGTTATTTAAGAAAATCTCTATAAAATACATACAGGTATTGCAGATATTATAAGGCGTGCATCAGCTATAGTCTGGGATGATGCTTTAATGGCAAATCGCTATGCTTTTGAGTCTGTTAATAAGATTTTTCAAGATATTATGGAAAACCAATTGCCATTTGGAGGGAAGACAATGATTTTTGGTGGCGATTTTTGACAAGTACTACCAGTTGTTAAATGAGGATCAAAAGCAACACGAATGGCTGCAAGAATTTCAAGGTCCACATTCTGACATTGCGTTGAGATAATACACCTTCAAAAAAATATGAGATCTGATCAAGATATGGAGTTCTCACAATTCCTCTTGCACATTGGTGATGGATTGCAGCACACTGTAAATGAGGATTTTATAAAATTGCCAGATTCGATTATCATACAATGGGAAGGTAAACAATCAATTCATCACTTGATTGATTCCGTCTTTCCTAATATGATAGATCATGTAAATGATGCAAACTATATGGTTGGCAGAGCCTTCATCACACCAAAAAAATGTTGATGTTGACACTATTAATGAATTGCTCATTCGCAAGTTTCTTGGAGAAGAAAGGGATTATACATAGTGTAGAAAACGACAATCGCAACCTTTTTCAAGAAGAATTTTTGAATTCTCTTAGTCCCAGTGGTTTTCCACCACATTGAATCATACTGTAAGTAGGAAGCCCTATCATGCTCTTGCAAAATGTTGCACCAGAACTTGGTCTATGCAATGAAACGAGATTAATTTGCCGCTCTCTTGGTAGAAATTATATAGATACAGAGATCATAACAGGTCCTTATAAGGGTACGAGATATTTTCTACATCGAAAACCATTGAAAAGAGAAGAAACTTCTGGATTACCATTTGAGTTGAAACGTCGACAGTTTCTAATAAGACTTAGTTTTGCTTTGACATGTAAACAAAGTACAAGGTCAAACAATCTCAAATATTAACATATTTTTGCATAACCATATGTTTTGCCATGCACGGTCAGCTCTATGTTGAACTTTCAAGAGGATTCTTACAAAATTCTACAAAAATCTTGGTTAAAGACGAAAAACTTGAGCGTTGATCCGGTGTGTACACAAAAAACTTGGTTTTCAGAGACGTACTGCTACCAAATAAAAAATGATCAAATTGTAGGTAAGCCAACTGGATTTATAAAAAATGACATGATATACAAATACTTGCATAACTCATCCATTTCATTTGTTGTACATGTGTGCAGTTAATTATATTTATATGTTATATACATAAGAAATGTTTCCCAAGACGTTGCTACATTACAATGGAAAATAAAAATATTGCGTGTTACTCAAATTTACATCTAACAATATCCTCAACCATTATTGATTATCCTCCGTTCGTTCAAGTAAGAAACTCTTTAAAATGATATATTTTCTTATTTATTATTTATTCAAATTTAACCACAGACTGAATTTTTGTTTAATTATCGTAAAGTCCATTGTGGTCATGTTGTTCGTTGAGCTACAGTCTCCTACATAAATGGAAAACACAAACCAAAGCAAAACAGATTATCCTACGGGCCCGTTCATGTAAGTAACTCTTCGAATTTCCTATAATTTGTTCTTTTATTAACGTTGGTCATAGACATTATTATTCTTATTTATCATAAAAAACATCATAGGGCCGATTATTTGGTGTTTTCTTGGATAATATAGTCGGATTATAAGTTTATGGAATGAATCCTAGAAACACCGCATACTATTATTTAAAGTAGCGATAACGCACATGAAATGTGTGTGCAGTATAATCAAAATTATTATATTTCCATGTTTTAAATTTTAACAAATATTGTTTGAGAAATATGATTGTGTTTCTAATTCCTTTGCTGCTGTGAAAATGTGAAGCTTTAAATGGTTGCATTTTCAGTTTTAGGTAGTTTTGCTAAGGTGAGCCGGTAGTTATAATGTTTTATTTGGAGTGCAAAGATGAAAATGGTGCTAAGGTGGGATAATTGTATGTCACTTCATTAAAATATGAGGCTTGAAATGGTGCAAAGATGGACATGACGCTAAGATGGCTAACTGTATGTTAGGTTTTCAAATTTTACTTTATATTGTTAGAAATTTTTTTTTTCAATTATATTCAATAACAATTGTTTGAATGTATGCTATCTATTTATTGTCTATGAAAATATTTGAGGTGTTGTTATTTTTTTCCACTATTTTTCAGTTTGTGTTTTCAAATATTATAATTTTGGATATAATTATGTAGCGTTTTAATTTTCGTTAGTCTTTTGTATTGTATTTCTCAGTATTTGATCTTTTATCTTCTAATTTTTTGTTTTCTTTTCAAATATTTCTTATTTAAAATTAGAACATTAAATTTGTCAAATTTTCCTTCATTTGTTTTAATTCTCTTTACATGGTTTAGCAAAAATTCTACATTTCTCAATGTCAAGTTATGTTTGAGCGTCACTTATATCGGATTTGATGGTTTAGTATTGAATATATATTTTTTTAAATACTTCATTTCCCTCGAGTCGTTTTTTTTTTCCAGTTTCTTACACAAAAAAGTTGGATGCAGTTAACAACCTTAGGAGATCAAATGTAAAGCCCGAAATTATTTGATTTAATCTGAGATTATTTTATTTTAATCCGAGAATATTTAATTTGAGAATTTTTAGAGTTTAGATTTAAATTCTAATATTCTTAAATTATTTAGAATTGAAATTGAATTAAAAGATTTGACGAGGACTGAATTGCAAATCACTGAAGTTATCAGGGACCAAACTGCAATTAAGTGATATATATCACAATCCCACTTGCTTAGTATGCATTCAAACGTGTAAACATTCAGAAGAATAAAGAAGAAGCTAAACACCTCAATTGCAAACGCCATTTCCTCCTATTTTTGATCTTTGAAGCTCCGATATTTTATTATCCGGCCGTCAGAATTCAGAATCGAATATATATCTGTGATCGCAGCGACGAGAGCTTCGTTCTGGTATATATTTTCTTAAGTTCTATTATTGTTGAATTTTTGAAGATATGTTGGGTTTTGAGTATTATTGGTTATATGAGGTTATGAGTTAGCATCGATTGTTTATTCGAAAACGGATCGAAGAAATAACTTCGTATGAATTTGATATGAATTCTTGAAGCCTTGTTCGAAAATTCCTATTTCTGAATTCTATTTTATTGACCGTGTAGTTGCTGATATTATGTTGTTTATGCTGATATGAGATTGATATTCAAATTCGATATCGTTTCGATTATCGATTTTCAGACGTTACGCCGCCGGGTCACGAATTTTATCGAGTTTGAATAGTGTTTGATTGAGCTGAGTTTGATATGATGTCTTGCTGATATATCTTGTTATGAACTCTTCATTTCAACATTTGATAAAAGTTGACGACTCGAGATTGACGCTTTCGAACCGAAGAAGAAATTGAGCTAGGTTTGAAGTTGCTTGATTGTGAAGATTGAATGATGCTTGAGTTGGAAAGTTGGTTAGAGTTTGATATATGTGTTCTTGATTGTGTTTCAGATTGAAGCATTCATAACCGAGGCGAAACGAGAAGGTATAAGACAACATCGAGAGTCAGGAATTTAATACTCAAGAGTGACGCTTCTTGAGTTATTCCGCAAAAACCACATACTTGTTTATTGTTTTTGTTATATTATTCATGTTGTCGATCCATTTCAGGTAGTGGATCTTTATTTGATATGATATGATATGAGATATGAATTGATTCTTATGCCAAGGTCAGATGGACCTTATTTTCGAGTCTGATTAGACAAAGATAGATGGATATCCATGTCAATATCTTATACGAATCTTGATGGCAAAGAGTGTGATAGGAATCAATTCTTCTTGAGTCAAAATGTTTAGATTCAATGTGAATTTATTTAACGCATGTATATGTTGATTATACTGAGAATTGTATTCTCACCGGAGTTTATCCGGCTATTATTTTGTTTTGTATGTGTGCATGACAACAGAAGGGGCAGGAGCTGGCCAGAATGGACGTGAGTAGCTCGAGAGAGAGTCTAGACATGTGGACTCGGGTTGTGTAGCTTATTTGATGAACTTAGAAAACTTGCAAGAATGTTTAGAAATCTTATAACATGTTTTAGTTTGAGATACTTTGATTTGTGAAAAACAAAACAACCAAACCGAACCATGTGCACATAAATTTGCAATTTGATATTATGTTTTTCATGCTTTTGGATAGATTATGAACTTGTAGTTGATGTAAGACTACTAGTATCTTGTGTTGAACTTGATATATATGTTGATACATGTTTTGGAATGGTTTTAGCAAGTCTTGGTATTGAGTTTTGATGAGAAAACATGACATGTATGGGTTTTGACAGCAGCTGAGAATCTATTGGATTTTCGAGCAGGAGTGTCCGCTCGATCGGTGGAGTTCAACCGATCGAGCGAAGCATGTTTTGCAGAAACAAAATTTGAGAAATTTTTTGCTCGCTCGATCGGTAGAGTTTAACCGATCGAGCGAGGACATTATTTTGGAAAACCAGGAAACTGATATTTTCTGCTCGCTCGATCGGTGCACTTTGACCGATCAAGCGAGATGCATATTTATTTTTTTAAAATCTTTTTTGTAATTGCTTAAATGATTTGATTTATTTATTTAAGCTTCTATTTATTGCCCTAGTTTTATATTAGCAACCCGAGGCCCCACAACAGGTGGTATCAGAGCATAGTAAGTTCTTGGACTGAACTAGAATGAGCTGGGTAGATCGAGTCTATCTGATTGTTTATTTATTCTTGAAGCATGTTTATTATCTGAAGTAATTTACAGCTTTGAGAATTGCATGCTACCTTCTTATCTGATTTGATTGGAAGCATGTCTTGACTGAGAATGAATCAGAACTCGATCTCTTGAGAAGGCATTATCGTGCTAATCAGAGAGGGACAGAAAAGATTTGTTATATCTGAGATTGAATTGTGTACTAATCTGTTTGATAATCAGATATGCCTCGAAGACTAGTGACTATACAGACTGGCCCAGTTCCGTTGCCAGAACAGGCAGTGATAGCACCGACAGTGCCACAAACAACAGAATCACCGAGATTAGAACCGACAGTGCCACAGGCAACAGAACTTCCTAGAACTGAACAAGGTAGTACTTCTAGAGATATGGGGGATATGACTGCTACTCCGATGGAAACTCTGTTGAAACGCTTTCAGTCGTTTCAACCGCCAACATTGAAGGGAACGGAGAATTCTGTAGAGTGTGAGAGTTGTTTAGAAGATATAGAGCAGTTGTTTGAATCCCTTGACTATGCAGACGATCGTCGAGTCAAACTTGTTACACACCAACTACACGAAGTTGCAAAAGGTTGGTGGATAGCAACACGAAGAGCACTAGAGAATCGAGGTACGGTCATTACATGGTCTGTTTTTAAAACTGCTTTCTATCAACGATTCTTCCCATTGTCTTATAGAAAGGAAAAAAAGAGCAGAATTTTCTAGCTTGCAGCAAGGGCAGTTGAACATCGAAGAATATGTTGCCAACTTCACAAGTCTGCTGAAATTTGCTCCCCATATTGTAGACAGTGATGAAGCTCAAGCTGACCAGTTCGTTAACGGGTTGAATCCAGATGTTTTTACTCTCGTGAATGCGGGACGGCCAAACAACTTTGCCGATGCTCTGAATCGTGCAAAGAGGGCTGAAGCTGGGTTACTGAGACAACGAGGAGCACCGTTTGTGCCATCATCAGTAAGACAAACCTAGGAACAACCAAATATTCCACCACCACCTTGATTTGAAGGAGGAAGTTCTAGCAGTGGTAAGAAGAATTTTTTTAAAAGGAAAGGAAAACAGTTTAAGCGATCTGGAGGTAGTTCTTCAAACTCAACTGGATCCAAACAGTTTAAAGCTGGACATAAGTCTAGTGGTTCTGAGGTGTACTGTACCAAGTGTGGAGGTCATCATGCCAGCGACCAGTGCCGAGGAGTGTTTGGAAGCTGTCATATCTGCAACCAAACAGGACATTTTGCGAGAGTCTGCCCACAGCGTGGTGTTGGAAGTTCACAAGGTGCGGGATCATCGAGATCAATGGCTCAATCTGAGAGACAGACTGGTAGCGCTAAGTCCTGTCACACCCAAATTACCCAACTCAAATCAGATAACAAAATATGCAGTAGTGTGAGTAGGGATCGTTCCCACGAGGAAAGTGAAATTTAAATAGTGTTCTTAAAATACTAAAAATAATAAAAGGGGATTGTTGGATTTTATTAAGTACTATGCAATAATTAAAATAAGAAAGATCAATAAACTAACGAGACATGGTATCGATCGACTACACCCTTGAAATTATTCATTTGATCATCGATTACCTAAAAATAATTAATTCACATTGAATATTCATCATTGGAAATTTAATTTCTGTTTCACCTTAATTTTAGTTAACTAGACACCATCGTTCTAAGTTAACCCTTATCCCATAAATTAACCCAATAACAAAGATTAGATTTAAATCCACGGCAACATTCAAATGAGTAAAACTGATGAATCTAGACAACAAAAATACCAGCGATTGTATTTAATCTAGTTAATTGTTGTTCCTACAATTTAACAAATTCAACAGCAGAAAATATTAATCATAGTTGCTTCACAAATTAGATGATTCAAACAATTACGGATTTGAATTCTAATTTAGCAATAGATTGTATAGCAAAATCCTAAGGTGATCAATCCTAAAATCTCACATACAAGCATGGAAATCAATCCAAAACAACTCTTGATACGCAATTTGAAATTAAACAATAGAAAACTGAATCTCACAAATAAAATAACTCAAGGGTTTGTCTTCCTCAACCAAGACTAAAACTTAGCCACAGATATTCATGAATTTTCTAGAAAAATTCATGAAATAAAATTAAATCTAAGAAAAGAGAGAAGAAACCTAGCCGCCAAGAGAGTTCTCCAAGCTCTCGCCGTCCAAAACAGATTCAGAATGATTTTGAGACTCTAAAATTCGAGATATATATTTTAATTAAGGCTAGAGTTCTTAAAAATAAAAATTCCTAAATTACAGATTTTTTTCCGAACAGTCCGTCTCGCTCGATCGGTAGAAGTTGACCGATCGAGCGAGCATGTTTTTCCAATCTTAAGTCTCTCCCCCATACTTAAAATCTTACATTGTCCCCAATGTAAGAAAAAATGCAAAACAAAAATAAATAAAAACTAAGAATGAAAAGAAATACTCCCCTTGGGTTGCCTCCCAAGCAGCGCCTCTGTTTACACTTGTCGGCCCGACTGTATGCTTCTTTCGCTCATGATGGTTCATATCTAGTTTTTCTAACCACCTTCACCTACTTGTGCAGTTTTGCAGTAATTTTTGGTCTTTGATTTCTCTTCTTCGCTTTCTTTGGTACCTTCAGATCAGAACAAAAAATTTCAGCAGTAAAATTATCAATAGGTCTTGCAATAACCTCCTTAACTTTATCCTCATTCACAACCTTCTTGTGTTCTTGCGACAAGTGATTAATGACATCAAGATTATTAACAACACTTTCACAATCAGGAATTTGCAGGGTATCAAAAATATGAAACTTAACAACCTCCCTATCAAACTCCATAGTGAGAGTGCCATTGTTAACATCTATGATGGACTTTGTTGTTTTAAGAAGTGGTCTTCCTAACAAAATAGGACTATTCAAATCATTTTTGTTCATGTCAAGAACATAGAAATCAGCAGGAAAGGCCAAATTGTCAACTTGCACAAGAACATCTTCTAACAGACCCCTAGGATAAATAGTAGATCTATCAGCCATCTGGATAACAATTTCAGTTTTATTTAAAGGCCCTAAGTTTAAGGAAGCATAAACAGAGTATGACATGACATTAATCGATGCTCCTAAATCTAGCATGGACGTGTCAAGCTGAACATCTCCTATTTTACAAGAAATAGAAAACATACCTGGGTCCTTGCATTTTGTAGGTATTTTTCTTTGAATTATAGCAAAAACCTGTTCTCCCAATTCAAATTTCTTACACCCCTTCAGTTTGTGTTTTCTCTTCACAGTACACAATTCTTTTAAAAATTTAGCATAACGAGGGACTTGTTTGATAGCATCTAACAAAGGAATATTTACATCACATCTACGAAAAATTTCATAAATCCCCTTAATTCCTTCATCCCTCCTAGGCTCTTTCAATGCTAAGGAAAACGAGGCTACAGGTTTATAATCAGAAATAGGAGGAAACTTACCTCTTGGTGCCTCGTGAATTTTATCATTCTCCTCCACCTTAGATTCCTTATCATCTTCATCCTCTACCGGTTGTTGAACCGCCTCTTCACAAATCTTCAACTCCTTTCCACTATTCAAGGTGATTGCACTAACATTCTCCTTCGGATTCACCACTGTCTGTGATGGTAAGCTGCTAGAATTTTGTGCCTCCAACCTGTTTATTGCTGTTGCCAACTACCCCACCTGAGTGTTCAAGTGTTGGATACTTGCTCGAGTTTCCTGTTGAAAAGTTACAGTATTAGTAGTAAGATCCTTAACAATGTTTTCTAGAAACTCACCACGCATTGGAACTTGAGGACGCTGTGGCTGTGGAGGATAGGTTGGCCTATAAGCTTGAGTACTCGATTGATTCATTGGTGGGTTTCCATTCATATTGGGGTGATCTTTCCAACCTGGATTGTATGTGTTAGAGTAAGGATCATACTTCTGCTGTGGTGGTTCAGGAAATACGCCAGTAGCATTGACCTGTTCAGTAGATCCTCTTGAAGTGTGGGACACATGTCAGTTGCATGTCCCACTGCAGCACAAATTCCACATGCCTTTGCCATCTATCTATTCCCTACAGCCATCTGACGCACAAGAGATGTCAGTTCAATCAATTGTTGCTCAAGGGAAGAAACATTTACCTCGTTATTCCTTCTGGGTGCAGAATCATTCCTGTTTGTGCCAAATTGCTGAGAATTTGCAGCCATATTGGATTAAAAGATTTTCACTTATCTGGTGTTGTTGGCAGCTAGTGCAAAGCTTTTTGAACCACTCTCAATACTCGTGCAGTGATTTCCCTGTAAATTGCTTTCACCCATAGATTTCTTTCCTGATGGTTGCTGCTCTTGAAGCTGGAAAGTACTTCTCTAGAAATAACCTCTTCATCTTTGTCCAGGTGGTGATGGATCAAGATGGTAAATAGTATAGCCAATATTTTGTAGCATTATTCAATGAAAATGGAAAGGCTCTCAGCTGGATTTGCTCCTTTGTTACTCCATGGGGTTTCATGCTTGTGCATACCACATGGAATTCCATTAAGTGCTTGTTCGGGTCCTCACCTGCAAGACCACGGAACGAAGGTAATAAGTGAATTAGCCTAGAGTTTAACTCAAAAGTAGCATTATTTTCTAAGGTAGGAAAAGTAATTCATAAATGTTTTTGATTCAAGTCAGGAGTTCCTAGTTGTCTCAAACTCAGATTGGCGTTGGCAGTCATCTCTTCCTCAAGAATTTCAGTCTGCAACTCATCACCTTTGGGAAAAGTTGTAATGAACTGGGCTGGCCCAGTTCATTCTTTCTCTCATGATCTTCTCCCCCCTAGTAGGGTGTTTTTGCCCTCCCTAGGATTCGAACCTTGCACTCCAGGTCATAAATGCAATGTTCCCTTAATACAGGTCATAAAGACCGATTAATATGTTATTCTATTGGTTTACTTTCTTGATTTTCAGATCTTAAACATTTCTCCTCATCTTGAGTATTTGTTAAGGAGTAACCATATTTTTCTGGTTATTTTTTAGATCCGTTCTTGCTTCCACCGATCCACCGTCGCTACATCGTCATTTTGTCTAGTATAATGTTTTCTTTGAATTTTTTACTTTTATTTTGTTCTGTCGTGTCTTTCCATATTTATTGAGCATTGATTTGTTTTATCGTCTCGATTAATGACTTATTCTGGTTTTTAATTTAAAAATTATAGATGTTTTTAGAAGTTATATACATTTAATTATATATACCCACACAAGCACTTTATCTTTAAATCGATGCATTAAACTTAAAGCAAAATCAACAACAATTTCATTGTTGTAAGGTAATATCAGAAACAAATACAATATCCTATATATCCATTGTTCCAAGCAAATGCAAGAAAGACATGAACAGAAAGAAGAAACTATTGATATGCAAACACACACAACTCCAATCAATGTAGAACACAATGCAATTACGTGGTTCGGCCCTTGTAACTAGGTCTACATCCACAGGAAAACCAGCCACCTCTTTATAAGAAAACTTCAATGAACATCCAATACAAATCAGTCTCAAAATATAAGTATTACAGCTCAAGATTCATTCCTTGAGTTCTACAGAGCAATACACTCAAATAACTTCTTCCCGATAATATCAGTGCTTGGATGATTACTTTTCTCACATTCCACTGTTCTTGGAGCTTTACATTGGCCCAAACAAGAGCAAGTCCAATACACATGGGCCAACATGGATAGACATTTCTTACAATAGTGTTGAATCGATAGCTATGTTTCTGTTGAGTATCTTAGGATTGAAGATGTAAAAATTGTTAGGATGTCATTTTGTTAAATAATTCCTATTATTTAGGACATTTGACTCTTTCCTTTTTTATGTTATCATGTTCTCAGATTGCGTAGAACGTGATTCTCTTTGTGAAAAGACTTTTCTATTTTTTAAGGCATATAAAAGCTAGCAGCTTGCTTGGAGTTCAATAAGAGAGTTCTTATATTTTCAGTATATTACTATGGGCTTAAGAGTTTATAACAATTTGGTATCAGAGACCTGTGTATTTCCCATGTTTATGTATCAGACAATAAGAGAAAGAAGCTGGATGATAAAAGTTTTCAATGTGTTTTTCCAGGGATGAGTGAAATTCAAAAGCATATAGACTTTATGATCCAGTGTCCAAGAGGATATATGTAAGCAGAGATGTGGTGTTTGAAGAAAATTTATAGTGACCCGTCCCAAAATCACTAAGTAAACAAATCTTTAAGCATGCAATTAACTTAAAACGTGATTAATCAAAATACAACAATGGAAACTTAATAATCCAACTTGGAAACTACCGACAGAATACAACCAGCCACGAACAAATAAACGTTATACAACTCAATCAAAAATAATATTAAATCCCACAAAAATGAACCTGATACAATGCAATCCACCCTGTTCCTGCTCAACGACCACTACCACCTGGTCTGTCCAACCTAAGTCCTGTACCATGGAATGGGGTGTCCAGAACAAAACCGAGGATGTGAGAAAATAACGCACAGTACAAACATATGAGTATACACATGCTATGAATGCTAAATGAAAGTGAAAGGTACCGGGAACCTATCAATGTAGAATACTGCTCAGTTAGAGGCCCCATGGTATGTAGCACGTTGGGACGTCGCATCAGGAGGTGGCTCCCATACCATAAACCGTGGACATAACTGGTTCCAAAACCATGACATCCATCCACAAAATATAATGGGCTGAGCGACCCCTCTACTGGTTACAACAAGGTGTAGGCTCAACGTGATTATGCATGCAGCATAATATCCGTGACATAATCAATGTAAATAAAATAATGTCACAAAAAACATGCAAACATAAAACATGCATACTCAACCATGGTATCTGACCGACCAATTCGGTATTAAATAAATTTTTTGAAAGCGTACCAGGTCAAGTTATAGTAAGTGGACAGAGAGTCCAAATATCGATCACAAAGAGACTGTAGTTAATTATCAAGATTTAATTATTTAACTTAATCTAGACAAAATAATAAAAAGGGTGCGACGAGTTGAATAAAAATAAAAATAAGAAAAATAAATAATTATAAAGATAGATAAGAACTAAGCGTAAATAAATGTAACACCCCAAATTTATCTTAATTGAGTTTATTTGAGATAATAAGAGATTATAGAATTCGAGAGCCGATTTGATTTTGATCAAGGACTATTTTGCAAATTTTGGAATTTTCACGGACTTAAATGCAAAGATGGGAATTGTTATAATATCTTGGCTTAGGAGTTGAATTCGTCTTCATTCCTTTCTTCCTTATTCTCCGTCAAAGCGTGTGCCTCCATTGAAGAGCCCCAAACGCATCTTCAATCTTTTGATCTTTGGTTTCCGCTCGATCCGTCCGGTAGAATTTAAATCCAAAGTTAGTTTAGCGATATCGGCAACGAGAGCTTCGTTCTATCGTAAGTTTTTCTCCGATTAGTTATATTTCATTTTTTGGATGTTATTATAATCGAATGAGTTTCGGATATGATTTTATTGAACTAGTTATTATCGTTTATTCTCAGTCGGATTGGAAAAGGAGCGTCGTTTGGAATTGTTATGAATTTTTGAAGTGTTGTTCGAAAATTGAGTTTTGAGATTTGTTGGTTTTGAGTCTTTTTGTTGATTTTGGGGTTGTATTGAGTTGGTTTCTATGTTATACTGCTTCCTGTGATTTCGGTTAATCAGAATATAGCCGTTATGCCGTCGGTTTGATTTTTGGGTATCGTTTGATTTGAATTGATTGAACCGTGTTAGTTTGGGTTTCATTGTCGTTATTGATCCTCTAATGCCTCCGTACAGATTGGTTCGAAGATTGTTGAGCCCAGATTTAGCAAGATTCGAATCGTCGAAGAGCGGTAAAGAGTTTTACCTTGATCGTTTGAATTATTGGTTGTTTAGATTTTGATATAAATCTCTTATTGTAGCTTATCAAGAGTTGGATCTTTTGAATCGAAAATGTATAAGTAGACATCAGTTAAGCGGGATAGAACACTCAAGATAGATGGTTCTTGAGTTTCTCCTAAATCACATACTTGCATCAATACTTGTTCTGGAGTGGGGAACTTGTATTTTGTTGATTGAACTCTTGTTATTAATTGAATTATGGTTTAATGCTTTGAGTTTTCTATATGCATTCGAACCTTTTTGTTTAGACGTTTTGGGGGCTATATTCGAGTGGACTGAATTGTAGAAGTTCACCTAGTGTCAGCATACTCCTTATAGTCACACCAAAGTCTAGATATGGAGATACGTGACACCACCTCGATCGGGAGAGTCGGTGAGTTGTTACGTGATCTCATCCTTGGGATCCAAAAAGAATAATAGAAATTCTTTGATTATCAGAGTTGATATCCCGGTTTTAAAGAGATGCATTTCATTCGTATTAACATTGAATATGTTGTCTTTATATCAAGTTATTGATATATTACTTGTTATTTCATTTTA
The DNA here is from genome assembly GCF_033568475.1 of Henckelia pumila. Lineage (NCBI taxonomy): Eukaryota > Viridiplantae > Streptophyta > Magnoliopsida > Lamiales > Gesneriaceae > Henckelia > Henckelia pumila. The sequence continues at coordinate 39,372,645 of NC_133120.1, forward strand.
TGTTGCTTTTACTGGGAATATCATTCTCACCGGAGTTATCCGGCTGTTGCTTTGTTTTGTATGTGTACTTGGCGACAAGTGGGGCAGGATCGAGTCAGATGAGCTTGGTTAGAATCGAGATCAAGGAATAGAAGTGGGACTTTGGTTTAGGATCTATTAGCATGTTGAAATTTTGTTGTTTTGAAAGCATGTTAGAACTCGACTTGGTTTTGGAACTCGTTGTATCTAATATTAGAATATTGAAGTTTGAATGTTGATGTCATATGTATTTGTATCTCGACTTGTTTATGTTTGATTTAGGGTTGGAGTATTGAATGAGTTTAATTCCAAGTTTCTGGTTTAGAGCAGGTCTCGCTCGAGCGGAGGTTTATTCTTGCTCGAGCGAGGGGCTTCTTTTTTTTAAGGCAGAGTTTTTCTTGCTCGAGCGGACGTTTCTTACCGCTTGAGTGAGAGATCTTCATGAATACGTGCATAGTTTTGCTCGCTCGAGCGGGCGATTTTCACCGCTCGAGCGAGGCACTGTTCAAAAGAATGTTTTTTTTACTTCCTGTCTTTCTTTCTTGGCTCTCTTATTATTATTGATGGATTATTCGTAATAAGATGGTTAGAATCGAGGTCTCACATTAAGTGGTATCAGAGAGATAAGTTCTTGGTTTTGAACTAGAAGTGAGCGGGGTAGATCGAGTCCGCTTGTATTGGCTTCTCGCATGTGATTGAGTTATTTAAATGATTATTTGAATTCCATGCGTGCATGCTTTGTTATTGAGAATTATTGAATTACATGAGTATGTGATTTAATTTATAAAACATGAACTACTTGAGATATAACTGTATTGTTTATCGACTTGTATCCAAATTCTTGAGAGGTTGAAGGGAACCGAATTGAAGAGATTGAGATATCTTGTGTCCTAACCCTTTGATTATCAGATGGGTCCTCGTCGAGTAATTAACAGAAACCCACCGCCAGTTACTCCTTCGAACGAACAGGCTATTACCAAAACTGATCAGATGGAAGTCGCAGCGACGCCTATGGAAACCTTAAAGAGGAGGTTTCAGTCATTCAAACCGCCAACCTTGAAGAGTACTGAAAATGCTATTGACTGTGAGAGTTAGCTTGAGGACATTGATCAGTTGTTTGATTCTCTCGACTATTCAGATGACCGCCGAACCAGGTTAGTGATTCATCAGCTGCAGGGTGTTTCTAAGAGCTGGTGGATTTCGATGAAAAGGCTCTTGAGAATCGAGTTACAGTTGTCACTTGGAGTTTGTTCAAGACTGAATTCTTTAAGAGTTTCTTTCTAGTGTCTTATAGAAAGGACAAAGGTGCTGAATTTGCCACTCTGAAGCAAGGGAACATGAATATTGAGGAGTATGTGTCTAAGTTTGATAGCTTGCTGAAGTTTGCAATGCATTTTGCCAACAATGAAGAAGCAAAATCCGACCAGTTCATTAATGGCTTGAACCCCGATATCTTTACGTTGGTAAACACTATTAGGCCTGATAATTTTGTGGATGCTATGAATCATGCAAAGGGGAGCTGAAGCAGGTTTGATGAGACAGAGAGGAGCTCAGTATGTGCCTCAAAAGCCGAGAAAGTCTCATAACCAACCGTCTTAGTATCAAAACCAACCGTCTCAGTGTCACAACCAACCACCGAGGTTTGAAGGAGGAAGCAGTGGCGGTAACAGAAGGTGTGGGGCCTCGGGTTGCTAATCTCATTCATAAGGCAATTAGTAATCAAACATCATTAAACAAGTGAGATGAAAGATCAAACAAATTTTTTTTTTCAAAAATGGGTGCACTCGAGCGGCACTATTTGGCTGCTCGAGCGCCCCATTTTACCCAACCCTCGGGTTGGGGGGTTTTAGGGCTGCGCTCGGGCTGCCAAAAAGTGCAGCTCGGGCCTGTCCTGGGCAGATTTATACCCTGTTTTATGCACTTCATTCTTGACCCTTTGATCTCTTCCCGAACATGCTCTTTTGGTTCTAAAACATGTTAATACAAATCTAAAACATGCATTAACATACAACTCAAGTTTCCAAACATATGTAGAAGCTTTAGTTACATCAACTAGAAGTCTAGAATACATCAAAACCAACTTCACATAAATTTAACATGTCTTCTCCCAACTATAATAAGTTCATGACTTCTAACAAAACATAACAAAGATCTCAATTCATAACTTCAACTACAACCCAAAACACCACATGCTAAGTCTCTCAATCATCATCTCTTACGATTGACTTTGGCCCGTTCCAGCCCCTCCTATTGTCATGAACACATACAAACAAAACAATAGCCGGAACATCCGGTGAGAATATGATTCTCAGTTTAAAAGACATTTACAAGCAAGATTAACATATATCAACTTTAAGATATAAACAATAACTTGAGCAATTTTTAAACTAACTTCATTCATTGAGATTTAAACCTTCTCCAGGCCTCAAGATTCGTATACAACCTTGGGTTTTGAGATTTAAAGCCTCTCTAGGCCTCAAAACTCGTACGTGATCTTGGGTAGAGATTTAAAGACGCTCCAGGCCTCAAGATTCACATCTGAACCGTGGATGGATCCATCTTCGGTAGTTCATCTCTGATACGACGTCAAAGACAATTAATATAATTAAAGATCCACTACCTGTGATGGATCAACAATTCTAGTTCTAAAACAAGAACATATAAACAACAAGTATTTGATTTTTCTGTGGGAATACTCAAGAAATCATCGATCTCGAGTATCATATCCCTTTCATTCGATGTTGTATTATACCTTCTTATTTCTCGATTCTTGAGGGTGTCAAATCTTACTCCAATCTTCTTTGGTTCAAAGGCCGGATTCTCGAGCTCTTCAATCTCTTATCAAAGCTGAAATTGAAGTGTTCCTTAGCTATATGTGTCGGAAATGAAGTCCTATCAGATTCATCTCAACCACAAGATATCAAAACGTCTTCAAATCATAAACCGACGGCATAACGATACAAAATCGGAAACCAAAACGATATCGAATCCAATATACCAATCTACTATACTTCAAAATCAGCTCATATCAACAAGATATCATCATAAACTAGCACAATAAAACATTGCTAGGTTCGAACACTTGGCTGGAAAATGCATAACAATCAAACCGATATCCGTTTTCAATCCGACTTCAATATATATTCTATGCTAGCTCAACAACACATATAAGCAAGAAAATCAGAATCCTCCATCATAATTTTCGAAACATACTGAATCAAAGAGAAACATACGTTACTTCGAAGCTCTTGTTGCAAGGATTCCGAAACTATCTTTGGATTTGAAATCGGTTGAGCAGATCTTGAGTTATTGAAATTTGAAGATGAAAATGGAATTGGAAATGAAGCTACCGGGTTTCCTTAGCTGAAAAATATGAAATTCTGATGATAATCCAATATATTACACGTTCAAACACATATAAATTCCATGTGTCCTCCACTAATTCCCTTATTTGCATTTTGGCCCCTCAATTTTTCATAAATTGCAAAATAGTCCTCAGACCTCTTCTTAATTAAATTTCAATCCTAAATAATTTAAAAACATTTGAATTTAAATCTAAACTCTAAAAATTATCAAATTAAATTTTCTCGGATTAAAATTAAATAATCTCGGAGTAAATCAAATAATTTCGGGCCTTAGATTTCTCCCCTTCTAAGATATGATTTCGTCCTCGAAATTGCATGCAATCTATATACACATAAGATAAGGCAATAACAGAAATACTGAATAAGAACTCACATCAGTGAAATAACTCAGGAAATCTCTGTTTCATATCTTCTTCAGTCTCCCAGGTCGCTTCTTCAACTCCATGTCGATTCCACTGAACTTTGACCAACTGAATATTCTTGTTTCGGAGTTGCTTTTCTTTCTGATCCAGAATCTGTATCGGATTCTCAAAGTAACTCAATGTTTTGTCAAGTTCAGCTTCATCAGGTTGAAGAACATGAGATGCATCAGGCTGCTACTTTTGAAACACATCATGAATTCCAGATAAAGATGGAGGTAATGCAAGTCTATAGGCAAGATCATCTATCTTCTTGAGAATCTCATACAAACTGATAAATCTCGGAGACAACTTTCCTCTCTTGCCAAATCTGACAGTACCTCTGAACGGAGAAATTTTCAAGAATACTCTGTCTCCCAGCTCAAAACATAATGGTCAGTGTCTGACATTCGCATATCTGGCTTGTCTATGCTGAGGTGTCTTCATTCTCTATTGGATAAGCTTCACTTTCTTAGTCATCTCTCGAACCATATCAGGCCCAAGTTCAGGTACCTCTGAGATATCATCCCAATACAGTGGTGATCTGCACTTCTTTCCATACAAAGCTTCAAATGGATCCATCTCAATACTCGTTTGATAACTGTTATTGTACGAGAACTCCACAAGTGGTAACGAGTCTGAGGATGATAAGCAGTACTCAAGTGCAAACGAGTACCTAGAGCTTGTTGCAGACTGTGCCAAAAGTGAGATGTGAATCGAGATATCGATAAGATACAATAGACTTAGGCACACCGTGAAATTTTACCACTTCTCTGACGTATATTTCTGCCATCTGATCATGTCGATACGTCATCTTGTATGGAATAAAACATGCTGATTTCGTCAATCTGTCAATAATCACCCAGATAGCATCACATCCTCTGGATGAACGTGGTAGCTTTGTAACGAAATCCATGGAAATGTGATCCCATTTCCATTCAGTAATAGACAAGCTATGCAATAAACCACCTGGTTTCTTTCTTTCTGCCTTCATCTGCTGGAAATTCAGACAATGATATACATATTCGGTGACATCAGACTTCATCTGTTTCCACCAATACTGATTCTTCAAGTCATTTTACATTTTTCTGCCACCAGGATGAATACTAAATCTACTGCTGTGGGCTTCTTGCAAACTGTCTCAAATTAGAAACATCTAGAACAACAACTCTGTTATTCATATATAACACATCATTAGTGCTAACCTGATATTCTGATCGATGCCCTACTCTGACAATCTCAATCGACTTTTGAATACTCTGATCATCTTTATGTGCTTCTCTGATTTGAATCAATAACTCAGGCTCAGCTCGAATAGCACAAACACGGATAGGCTTCACATCTGTTTTAAATACTAATCCAGCAGTACATCAATTATCTATCAAATGAGAAATACCGATAGTAGATAAATATAGGGAACATATATTTTTACTCAATGCATCACCCACTGCATTGGATTTCCCTAGATAGTATTTGATTTCGCAATCAAAGTCATTCAATAAATGAAGCCATCTTCGTTGCCTCATGTTCAGTTTAGACTGCGAAAACAGATATTTCAAGCTTTTATTGTTAGAATAAATTTCAAATTTCTCACCGTATAAATAGTGTCGCCATATCTTCAATGCAAAGACAATGGCTACCATTTCGAGATCATGAATTGGATATCGAGTCTCTTGCGGCTTCAATTGTCTCGAGACATAAGCAATAACATGTCCTCGCTGCATAAGAACACATCCCAAGCCCCTGTGATAAGCATAACAGTATACAGTGAAATCACCAATACCTGAGGGAATCGTCAAGACCGGTGCAGTCGTTAACCTCTTCTTCAGCTCAATAAAACTAGCTTCACATGCTTTCGTCCAGATATACGGTGCATTATTTTGTGTCAATTGAGTAATAGGCTTTGCAATACTAGAGAAATATCTGATAAATCTTTGATAGTAACCCGCTAAGCCCATAAAACACCGTATTTCTAGAACTGAAGTAGGTCTTGGCCAACTGATCACTGCCTCAACCTTGCTTGGATCGACTGAAATACCATCCCCTGAAATAATATTCCCAAGAAAAATGACTTTATGCAACAAAAATTGACATTTAAATAGTTTGGCATATAATTTCTCTTCTCTCAATGTTTTCAAAACGATTCTCAGATGTTCAGCATGATCATATAAATTCTTCAAATACATCAGAATATCGAGTCTCATGCGGCTTCAATTGTCTCGAGGCATAAGCAATAACATGTCCTCGCTGCATAAGAACACATCCCAATCCCCTGTGATAAGCATCATAGTATACAGTGAAATCACCAATACCTGAGGGAATCGTCAAGACCGGTGCAGTCGTTAACCTCTTCTTCAGCTCAATAAAACTAGCTTCACATGCTTCCGTCTAGATATACGGTGCATTCTTCTGTGTCAATTCAGTAATAGGCTTTGCAATACTAGAGAAATCTCCGATAAATCTTTGATAGTAACCTGCTAAGCCCATAAAACTCCGTATTTCCAAAACTGAAGTAGGTCTTGGCCAACTGATTACTGCCTCAACCTTGCTCGGATCGCCTGAAATACCATCCCCTGAAATAATATGCCCAAGAAAAATGACTTTCTGCAACCAAAATTCACATTTTGACAGTTTGGCATATAATTTCTCTTCTCTCAATGTTTTCAAAACGATTCTCAGATGTTCAGCATGATCATATAAATTCTTCGAATATATCAGAATATCATCAATAAAGATAATGAAAAAGTCATCCAAATATTTCAGAAATACCGGATTCATCAATCCCATAAAAATAGCTGGATCATTGTTCAAACCAAATGGCATAACAATGAACTCGTAATGACATACCTCGTTCTGAAAGCAGTCATTGATACATCCTCATCTCGTACCCTCAGCTGATGATAGCCGAATCTCAAATCAATCTTATAATATACTGACGAACCCTGCAACTGATCAAACAAATCATTGATTCTAGGCAAATGATAATGATTCTTTATCATTGCTTTATTCAGTTGTCGGTAGTCAATACAAAGCCTCATCGATCCGTCCTTCTTTCGTACAAACAGTACCGGAGCGCCCCAAGGAGAAACGCTCGGTCTAATGTACCCTTTTGAATGAAGATACTCAAGTTGATCTTTCAGTTCCTTCATCTCAACAGGAGCCATTATGTATGGAGCTTTCGATATCGGTTGCGTACCTGGAATCAGCTCTATACTGAAGTCTACCTCTCGAGCTGTAGGCAATCCTGGGATCTCATCAGGAAAGACATCAGCAAATTCACTAACCACTGGCAAATCTACCAATTTTAGGCTAGTCTTCAGTACATCCATGGCCTATATAAGAAATCCCTCTACTCTTTTCTGCAATAAGTGAGTCATAGACAATACAGATATCAAAGGGATTCTCGATCGTGAACTATAGTAACCCGTATCCAGAATTAACGATTTATGAGTAATTAATAATACGATCATGTTTAGATGTAATAAAACTTGATTAAGGGAGTCCCATATGGATTAACAGAGTTTGGAAATGGATTCAGAACGCTCGAAAATGGTTCAAGGGTCGTCGAGTTCGGAGGCTCCAAAGTCAGGGTTCGAAAGGTCCGAAGTCAGGGTTCGGACGATCCGAAGAGTGGTTCGGACACTCCGAACGTGTTGCCGACAGTCTTCATGGATGACGTCATTGTGCTGACATAAGCAACGACGTATTATTGGGTTCGGATGACCTGAAGTCGAGATCGGACGGTCCGATCGTGTTCAGATGCTTCAAAGTCCAGTTCGGACGATCCGAACTCCGTCTATAAATAGGAGGGCCGAGATTCAGATTTTAGACGCACCGATCACCTCTTCTCTCTCGATTCCTTAGCCTTCTAATTCAGATCTAGGGAATTCTAGGCGTCCCATCGGGAAATTCTGAAGTGTCATAGCGATCCAGGCGTCGTACCGGAGCTGTGGCCTAGTTTTGAGGCAATCGACAGCAAAGGGCTAACGACGGACGAAGGTATAGCTTTTGCTTCCTAAAAATATTTAGGAGTATGCTTTAGCTTAGTTAAGGCTTTTAGAGCGCTATAATGATAGTAGTATCATTTGGCAGTGTAGCGCGGATTATAAGCGTGGACCTAGGGCTGATAGCACTTGCCTAGTATTTGAGGTACGAAAGTACTGTTCGAGATATCCTGACTGAGTATGCATGTATTATGTGACTGCATGATTTATATTCCATGATTTTATGATGCATACATTTGCATATTGAGTTATCTCTTTTGAGATGTCTATAGTAGGGTTTTACCCTATCCTGTTAGTGGTTGGACTTCCATCGATTTGGGTCCGGCATATCCACTGGTATTTTGGTATGGGAGCCACCTCCTGAAGCGACGGCACAGCGTGCTACATACCAGAGCCCGGTCTGTTTTTGTTATTTGATCCTTGACCTCGAGTTTATAGGGAGTTCACTTTGCATGCATGTATACTCATACTCTCGTGCTGAGCGTTTTATGCTCACATCTCATACTCTGTGTTTCTGGACACCCTATTCCATGGGGCAGGTTTGCGATTGGACGAGGCGGGTGGATCCAAGAGGGGCTAGGCAGTGTTTGATCAGCTGGAGCTTCGTTTAGGTTTTTATTCTGTTGTTTTGGGTTTATACAGCTATTCGATTTGATTGTATATTATTTTGGATATTTACAGATTCTTTTTCTTTGGATTGTATAAATGTTATGGTTTCCGCTGCTTGAATTCTGATTTCTTTTTAATTAAGTTAATTGCGTGCCTAAGTTCTATTTAGTAGGTGATCCGGATAAGGGTCACTACATGAACCCTTACCATAAAACTTCTATTCGTCTGCCATCTCTGTTATGAATCTCACAACCTTTTGAAAACAATCAACTGTAGCCCTGTACTTGGTTAACATGTCTATGCCGATAATACAATCAAAGTCTGACAAACCAAGCAAAGTACAGTCTATCTCAATCACATTGCCTTCATACTGTAGCATACAATTTCTGACGGATTTCACAGATACTATACCTCTCCCCAAAGGTGAAGAGATGGACACTACAGTAGCTAATGGCTCAATAGACAAATCATGTGATATAACAAATTTCAGAAATAAACGTATGTGAAGCACCCGTATCTACTAGCACATAAGCAGGATAACCTTAAATAGAGCAGTTACCTGCAATAACATCATCAGGTGCTGCTTGAGCGTGCTCCTCAGTCAAAGCCAAGACTCGAGCTTGTTGCCTAGGAGGTTGACTCGCTGACTATCTTACTCCTTCTTGACTTTGTGCTGGTGGCTGTGGCTAGAAAGAATGAACTGAAGAAGCTTGCCTCTCTGGCTGAGTCACTGATCTAGATGATCCAGCACCTTGTGAACTTTCAGAACCACGTTGTGGGCAGACTCTTTCAAAATGTCCTGTCTTGTTACAAATATGACAAATACCAAATACACCTCTACATTGGTCGCTGGCATGCCGACCTCCACATTTGTTGCAGTATACTCCAGAGGAACCTGAACTCTGTCCAGACTGAAACTTTCTTTGTCCACTAGAGCTAGAAGAACTGCTACCTGCTTTCTTAAACTGCTTCCCTTTAGCTCTGAAGAAATCACTTCTGCTACTACTACTTCCTTTCTCAAATCTAGGTGGTGGTGGAATCTGTGGCTGATACTGTGATAGTCTAGCTGGCGGTGGTACAAACTGTGCTCCTCTCTGTCTTAGTAAACCAGCTTCTGCTCCCTTTTCACGATTAAGAGCATCGACAAAGTTGTTTGGTCGTCCAGCATTCACTAAAGTGAAGACTTTCGGATTCAATCCGTTTATGAACTGATCAGCTTGAGCTTCATCACTATATGCTATGTGGGGGGGGGGGGGGATTTCAGTAGACTCGTGAACTTGACAACATATTTTTCGATGTTTAACTGCTCTTGTTGCAAACTAGCAAACTCTGCTCCTTTTTCTTTTATATAGGAAACTGGGAAGAATCATTGATAAAATGCAGTTTTAAATAAAGACCAAGTAATGATTGTACCTCAATTCTCAAATGCTTTCTTTGTTGCTATCCACCAACCTTTAGCAACGTCATGTAGTTGATGAACAACAAGTCTGACTCGGCGATCATCTGCCTAATCGAGGGATTCAAACAACCGCTCTATATCTTCTAACCAACTCTCACACTCTACAGAATTCTCAGTTCCCTTCAATGTTGGCGGTTTAAAGGACTGGAATCTTTTCAACAGAGTTTCCATTGGAGTAGAAGTCACATCACTCATATCTCTGGAAGTACTACCCGGTTAAGTTATAGAAATTTCTGTTGTCGGTGGCACTATCGGTTCTACAACTGCCTATTCTGGCTGAGGAACTGCGTCTGTCTGTCTCGTAATCCGTCATCGAGGCATATTTGATTATCAAACAGATTAGTGCACAATAATATTTCATGTATAACAAGTCTGTTTCAGTCCTCCTCTGATTAGCATTTTGATGCCTTCTCACGAGATGGAGTTCTGATTCATTCTCATTAAAAACATGCTTACAATCACTTCAGATAATCAGGTAAACATGTGATTCTTAAAGCTGTAAAGTTATTCAATTCATAAGCATGCTTTAAGAATAAATAAATCAATCAAAAGGACTCGATCTACCCCACTCTCTCACTCAGTCCAAGAACTAACTTTTCTCTGATACCACCTGTTGTGGGGCCTCTGGTTGCTAATCTCATTCTTAGGGCAATTAGTAATCAAACATCATTAAACAAATGAGATGAAAGATAAAACAAATTTTTTTTTTCAACAAGGGGTGCGCTCGAGCGGCACTATTTGGCATTGAGCGCCCCATTTTACCCAACCCTCGGGTTGGGGGTTTTAGGGCTGTGCTCGGGCTGCCAAAAGTGCAGCTCGGGCCTGTCCTGGGCAGATTCATACCCTGTTTTCTGCACTGCATTCTTTACCCTTTGATCTCTTCCCAAACATTCTCTTTTGGTTCTAAAACATGTTAATACAAATCTAAAACATGCATTAACATACAACTCAAGTTTCCAAACATATGTACAAGCTTTAGTTACATCAACTAGAAGTCTAGAATACATCAAAACCAACTTCACATAAATTTAACATGTCTTCTCCCAACTATAATAAGTTCATGACTTCTAACAAAACATAACAAAGAGCTCAATTCATAACTTCAACTACAACTCGTAACACCACATGCTAAGTCTCTCAATCATCATCTCTTACGGTTGACTTTGGCCCGTTCCAGCCCCTTCTATTGTCATGCACACATACAAACAAAACAATAGCTGCAAAATTCGGTAAGAATAGGATTCTTAGTATAAAAGACATATACAAGAAAGATTAACATATATCAACTTTAATATATAAACAATAACTTGCGCAATTTGTAAACTAACTTCATTCATTGAGATTTAAAACCGCTCCAGGCCTCAAGATTCGTATACAACCTTGTGTTTTGAGATTTAAAGCCTCTCTAGGCTTCAAGACTCGTACCTGATCTTGGATAGAGATTTAAAGCCGCTCCAGGCCTCAAGATTCACATCTGAACTGTGGATGGATCCATCTTCGGTAGTTCATCTCCAATACGACGTCAAAGACAATTAATATAATTAAAGATCCACTACATGTGATGGATCAACAATTCTAGTTCTAAAACAAGAACATATAAACAAAAAGTATGTGATTTTTCTTCGGGAATACTCAAGAAATCATCAATCTCGAGTATCACATCCCTTTCATTCGATGTTGTATTATACCTTATTATTTCTCGATTCTTGAAGGCGTCAAATCTTACTCCAATCTTCTTCGATTCTAAGGCCGGATTCTCGAGCTCTTCAATCTCTTATCAAAGCTGAAATTGAAGTGCTCCTTAGCTATATGTATCATAAATGAAGTCATATCAGATTCAGCTCAACCACAAGATATCAAAACGGCTTCAAATCATAAACCGATGGCATAACGATACAAAATCGGTAACCGAAACGATATCGAATCCAATATACCAATATACTATACTTCAAAATCAGCTCATATCAACAAGATATCATCATAAACCAGCACAATAAAACATGTCTAGGTTCGAACACTAGGCTGAAAAATGCATAACAATCAAACCGATATCCGTTCTTCAATACGACTTCAATATATATTCTTTGCAAGCTCAACAACACATATAAGAAAGAAAATCAGATTCCTCCATAATAATTTTTGAAACATACTGAATCAAAGAGAAACATACGTTACTTCGAAGCTCTTCTTTCAAGGATTCCGAAACTATCTTTGGATTTGAAATCGGTTGAGCGAATATTGAGTTATTGAAATTTGAAGATGAAAATGGAATTGGAAATGAAGCTATCGGTTTTTCTTAGCTGAAGAAGATGAAATCTGATGATAATCCAATATATTACACGTTCAAACACATATAAATGCCATGTGTCCTCCACTAAATCCCTTATTTGCATTTTGGCCCCTAGATTCTTCATAAATTGCAAAATAGTCCTTAGCCCTGTTTTTAATTCAATTTCAATCCTAAATAATTTAAGAACATTAGAATTTAAATCTAAACTCTAAAAATTCTCAAATTAAATTTTCTTGGATTAAAATTAAATAATCTCGAAGTAAATCAAATAATCCCGGGCCTTACAGAAGGGATCACTTCAGAGCAAAGGGGAAACAGTTCAAGAAACCAGGGAGCAGTTCTTCTAGTTCCAGTGGCTCCAAGAATTTCGGTTCAGGACAGAGTTCTGGATTTTCATCTATATTTTTCAACAAGTGTGGAGGTTGACACCCCCAAGAGCAGTGTAAAGGAGTTTTCGGGAACTGCAATATCTGTCAGCAGCCAGGACACTTTGCTAAGGTGTGTCCTCAATGAGGTAATGAACGAGCTCAAAGTGGGAGTTCTTCTAGACCGACGGCTCAGCCTGAGAGGCAGACTTCTGCGGTTCACTCCTTCCAGCCTCAGCAACATAATAGACAGGGAGGTAACCCGAATGCGAACCAACCTCCGAGACAGCAGGAACAAGTCTTTGCTCTGACTGAGGATCAGGCTCAGGCAGCACCTGATGATGTTATAGTGGGTAACTGTTCGATTTTTGGTTATTATGCTCATGTATTGATAGATACAGGTGCATCTCATTCTTTTATATCTGAGAAATTTGTTTTTATGAATTCCTTACCTACTGAGAGTTTTCCTGCTGTAGTAGCTATTACTTCACCTTTGGGTGGGGGAATTGTGTCTTTAAGATTAATTTGGAACTATGAAGTACGTATCGAAGGTAATGTGATTAATTTCGATTGTATTTTGCTTGGGTTGTCGGATTTTGACTGTATTATCGGTAAGATGCTTTGACCAAGTACAGGGATACCGTTGACTGTTTTCAGAAAGTTGTCCTTAGACCGGAGATGGCAGAGGAGTGGAAATTTTTCAGTAAGGGTTCTCGGTCCAGAATTCCTTTAATATCAGTTTTGTCGATGACTCGTTTGTTACAGAAAGGAGCAGAGGGATTCTTTATATGTGCAGTGGATGTCCTGAAATCTAGCCCAGAATTGGTTGATATACAAATGGTTAGAGAGTTTGCTGACGTATTTCCAGATGAGATTCCTGGATTGCCGCATATTTGTGAGATCGAATTCAGCATTGATTTATTGTCCGGTACTCAACCGATTTCCAAAGCTCCTTATCGTATGACACCGGTCGAATTGAGAGAATTAAAAGAACAGCTCGAGGAATTGATTGCCAAGGGATACATCAGACCTAGTGTGTCGCCTTGGGGTGCTCTTGTTCTCTTTGTGCGGAAGAAGGATGGATCTATGCGGCTCTGTATTGATTACCGTCAACTGAATCAAGTGACGGTAAAGAACAGGTATCCTTTACCTCGAATAGATGACCTTTTTGATCAACTGCAGGGTTCTTCTGTCTATTCGAAGATTGATCTGAGGTCGGGATATCATCATCTGAGAGTGCGAGAGGAATATATTCCTAAAACCGATTCAGAACGAGGTATGGTCATTTTGAGTTTACAGTCATGCCGTTCGGTTTGACTAACACTCCCGCAGTTTTTATGGGTTTGATGAACCGTATCTTTCAGCGTTATTTGGATGAGTTTGTGATTATTTTCATTGATGATATTCTTATCCATTCGAAGAACCGTACTGACCATGCATAGCATTTGAGGATCGTCTTGCAGATTTTGCGGGCTGAACAGTTGTTTGCCAAGTTGTCTAAGTGTGAGTTCTGGTTAGATCGAGTTGTTTTACTCGGTCACATTATTTCCGAAGATGGGATTTCTGTCGATTCCAGCAAAATTGAAGCGGTTATGAATTGTCCTAGATCGACATCTGTGCCTTAGATTCGAAGTTTTTTTGTGTTCAGCGGGTTACTATCGCAGGTTTATCGAGGGATTCTCATCTATTGCGAAGCCGATTACTCAACTAACTCAGAAGAATGCGCCTTTTTTCTAGATTGAAGAGTGTGAGGCCAATTTTATTGATTTGAATAAGAGACTGACCAGTGCTCCGATTTTATCTATTCCATTAGGTACTGGAGGTTTTACCGTTTATTGCGATGCTTCTCACCGAGGTTTGGGCTGTATTATTATGCAGAGGAAGCATGTGATAGCTTATGCATCAAGACAGCTGAAGCTGCACAAAACTCGATATCCGGTTCATGATCTTGAACTCGCCGCGATCATATTTTCTTTGAAGATCTGGCGTCACTATCTTTATGGTGAGTCTTTCGAGATATTTTTTTAACATAAGAGTTTGAAATATTTGTTTTTGCAGTCCGAATTAAACATGAGACATATGATATGGTTAGATTTGTTGAAGGATTTTGACTGTTAAATCAAATACTATCAAAGGAAATCGAATGCAGCTGCAGATGCTTTGAGCCAAAAGATTTGTTCTTTATCTCTTGCTACTATCGGTGTTTCTCAATTGATCGATGATTGTTGCACTTCTGGTTTAGAGTTTGAAATAGATAGGAGGTTTATTAGAGTTTTTGCTATTCAAGCCGAACCAGAGTTTTTTATGAATATCAGAGAGGCACAAAAATCCGATCCGAGTATTCAGATTTTGATAGAGAAAGCCAGAGCTGGACATCAGTCTGAATTCCAGGTTAGAGATGATACTTTGTTTGTGAATAATCGTATTGTTGTGCTCGATGTTTCTGAGTTAAGACTGCGAATCCTACGAGAGGCACATTGCAGTAAATTTAGCATACATCCTGAAGGTCGAAAGATGTACAATAGTTTGAGAAATCAGTTCTGGTGGAAGAAGATGAAGAGCGATGTTACGAGATTTGTATCCCGATGTTTGAACTGTCAACAGGTGAAAGTAGAGAGGAAGCAATCAAGTGATCTTCTGCACAGTTTATCTGTTCCTGAATGGAAGTGGGATCACATTTCGATGGATTTCGTCATGAAGCTACCGCGATCTGTTTGAGGATGCGATGCTATTTGGGTAGTGATTGACAGATTGACAAAGTCTGCTTGCTTTATTCCGTACAGGATGACGTATCGTCATGATCAGATGACTGAGTTGTATGTTATCAACGTTGTGAGATTGCATGGTGTGCCGAAGTCGATAGTTTCAGATCGAGACCCTAGATTCACTTCACACTTTTGGAACAGTCTTCAAAAGGCACTTGGTACCAGATTGCATCTGAGTACAACATATCACCCTTAGACCGACAGACAGTCAGAGCGGACTATTGAGAATTTACAGGATATGCTACGAGCAGTAGTGCTAGACTTTGGAACTAATTGTCAGGATTCTTTGCCTATTGTCAAGTTTTCTTACAACAACAGTTATCAAGCGAGTATCGAAATGGAAACTGAAAGAGTGGGTGCCCGGTGAGCCAACTTGTGGCTAAGGGATTTGATGACTCTTTGTATAAACAATCTTTTGTTTAATATAATTTACATTTTTATTAATGGCAATGACTTTATCTTTCTTCATATTGTTATATTGTGATATACTATTGTTGTTTTGATAAAGACCTTGAATATACTTTAGTGTATGTAAGATGTGGTAGAACATGGGGATTTCTATCATGAAACACATCTTATAGTCACTGTATATTCTAAACTGTTTCTAGTCGATTGAGCCGTCCGACAATAAGGATAAGGATCGCTCGAGTTTGAGACTAGCATTTGCGATGCAGAGTACCACGTTTCATTGGTAAAGAACATAGAGATGTTCGAAGCATGCAAATGGATATTCATATGATGAATGATCGAACTACCCTATCCGGACTTTCCAAGTGGTTATCACTTATCGAGTGGATAAAGTCCGCGGTTTTGGTTGTACACCATTAGTCCTTACTACTTGAAACATCATTGAGACTCTATATGCTAGTACTGTGCTTTGACTCGTTTACCGACTCTATTGGGGTCATCAGGTGTCGGGATTGGGTACAGTTACAACACATATAGGAGTCGATGCTTTGTTGTCAAGGATTCACCACATACTTGCGAGTGTGGATATCCTATGTGATCTGAGGAGATATTAGTGTGACGAATCTCTGGCCAGAGTACATGATGTGTTTTAAGAAATGATTTCTTAGTAACACATGCGATGTCACTATTTGATCTTCAAGATGTATTGCATAGTTATCGAATCTCGAACGACTCTCGATATACCAATGGTTGTTGATTCAATCGGGATATATGGATGAAGGGACCGTACTGTACGCTAACCAAAATCTATTGGTTCTTGCAGGCACTATCAGTGATACCTAGGGAATCATGGGGCGATGTTGCTAGGCGCTCTTACCATGATTCGATGGGCAAGTTGGAAATTGTTGTTCCGAGTCACAAGGAGTTGTGAGCCCACGGCTAGCTGTATCCCTGAACCATTGAGGGTCACACAGAGTAATGGATTTTTAATCCCCGTTGAGATAGTTAAATTTAAAGAGTTAAATTTAATGAACAAAGAAGTTGGACTTCTTATTTAAGAGTAGAGGAGTAAGATTTCCTAAAATGACATAGGGATGGGCATTTTTGGAAACCACTGAATTCGGATTCAGAAAAATTTATCTTGACTTTAAAAGGTGCAGAAATGGTTTCTGTGCACATTGGTGAAATCGGTTTATCAATCGGAGTCATGATGAATTTTATATTAATTTCTGAACATGCGGGCTTTGCTTGTCGGGCTTGAACTTATGACTAATGGGCCCTAAGCTGTTAGCGGCCTACATTATAAATAAGTTATTGCAGTACAGAAATTACACACAAGAGGTCACAAAAATTTCGAAAAACCCTAGTCTTTTTCCTCTGAAGTGGCCGCCCCTTTTTCCCCTCTGCTCGGTAAAATCCAGTCTGTGAATTTTGAATTACAGTCTGGTTTAACGGATCAAATTCGTTAATCTCTTCGTAGAAACTTCTGATAGATTTTCTAGTGCAATATATCAGAGGGATTAAATATCCGTTCGTGGACCTGATTGAAGAACAGTTCGTCCATCAGTTCCAGGGATATACAACAAGAGCAGAGCAATCTGTTGGTGTCCATAATCTCGCTTCGAGATTGGAGGTAAAAATTTATAATCGTTATTTAATTTTTACACACACACAATTTAATCGTAAGGTTGATACCCATTATGGAATCGTTCCATATAAAAATTATAAACTTCCGCTGCACCGGGTATCAATCTTGATTGATCTGATCGCCGCGTTATCCAACAGTGGTATCAGAGACAGGTTGCTCAGATCAAGCGATTAAATTAATCGATTGTACAAAAATTTTTTAAGCCTCGGTTTTTGAAACAAAATAAATATTTAAAAATAAAAAAAAAAAATTTTCGGGCAAAAACCCGGGCAGCGATTGGATCGCTGCCCGGGGGGGCAGCGATCGTCGCTGCCCTAGGGGCAGCCGGGCTGCCCGGCCCGAGCCCTAGGGGGCGCGGGCAGCCCGGGAATGTCCCTGGGCGGCCCGCGGAAAAATTATTTTTTTAATTTTAAATTAAATTTTAATTTGTTAAAATTCTATTTTTGGTCCGATCGAAAATTGTTTTTGATTGGTCCACGAGGCGTCGGATCGAATTGTTCGAGTCCGAAAATTTTAAAATTGATTTTTGGATAAATTTGAATTTTTGGAAAATTTAAATATTTTATCCGTTAAATTGAATTTTGAAATTAATTATTTTTGGTACAATTGATGATAAGATATGATCTTATGGATATATTGAGTAAAATATGATTTTATGTATAAAATTGGATTTTATAGATAAAATATGATTTTATTTGATAAAAAGATAAAATATGATTTTGTATGTAAAATAAGATTTTATATATGAAATATGATTTATCCTTTTAAATTTAAATTGCCATTGCATGTTATCCAATAAATTAATTTTGAATTAAATGTTATTGGATAAGGATGATCGATTGCCATGACCAATTTTGTAGGTGTATGTTAGGAATTTACATTTGTTTTTATTGTTGTTGGATTTATTAATGGGCCTGGTTTATGGCCCAATATGAATTTTCATATGTAATAAAAGTGGGCTTGGTTGATAGCCCGTTCCCATCCCTTAAAAATGTATCCCCTACTTGTCATTGTTATTTATTGTAAATACATTAGATTTAGTGGGAGATTAAGATTTAAAGACGGAGGTGGGCCCAGCAGACAATAAAGACAGAAGAAATGTAAATTGAAAGCTCAATGTAATAGGATTGCATTGCATACTACATATTACCTAGGATTGGACTAAGACTCGTGATTGGCAACCACGGGTCGATTAGAAATGGAATCGATCATCCTATATAATATGTGATATTATTGTTGTATGCATGTTTTAGACAAAATTGTGTGAATCCGGCAAGCATACAAAATTTTAAAAAATGATGAGACAAATTTTCAAAATTAAAATCCCTCATTTTAAATATGATTTAAAATTGATATCAAGATAAATAAAGAAAATTTAAATTTGTTTAAATGTTCCTACCTTCCATCAACGATCAATGTATGAGATGCTACCCGCGGATACGGTTCGGCTCATATTATTGGGGGGGCCCGTTCGTCGGAAAGCTGTACATTGGATCGACACATGTTGTAAGTTGTGTGGAACTCCCATGGGATCGGCTCATATTATTGGGGGATCCACATGGCGACCGTCCATCACAACTTAATATTGATGGGTCATCTTGACATGTCACAATAAACGGCGTCATATTATTGGGCCCTTATTGGACATGAGGTAAAAACGTGGAGGTTGCTTTGGAAGCAATTGGGCTCTACCTTTTGAAAATTATGGTTGGCTGATATTATTCGGGACCATAGTTTGTCAATTGGACTCCATGTTCTCACTAAGGAAAACAGTTTCCCGTTTTCACTAGAGGGTAGTGAAATCGTTAAAATAGTGGGAGTGAGATTCATAAAAAAAATTTCGCCTATTTTATGTCTTAGTAAATTAATTAAACAATCATCGATAATTGTCTGTTTCATCTCAGTATATCATTATGATGAATCTTCGTAATCCACATGTTTCTATTCTCCAACAAAACAAACTTACTGGCGCAAACAATACAGAATGATTCCATAAGTTAAGATTGTCCTAAGTTCGGAAAAGATTTTCTAAGTGTTAGAAAAGGCTTCTCCGAAAACAGCCCCAGCTGATGTAACTGCCGAAAGGTTGGCCGAACTAGAGAAATGGTTGGACCATGATCTCAAGGCCAAATGTTACATGCAAAATTGGACAAGTCTAAATAAGTTTGCCATCACTGCAAGAAACCCGGTCATTGGAAACGTAACTGCAAGGAATATCTCAAGCAGTTGTGAACTGCAAAGGCTATGTTTTACATTGAAATAAATGTTTTTCTTAATACTAATTCTTGGGTATTGGATACCAGATGTAGATCTCATATTTGCAATGAGTTGCAAATGATGACAAGAAGTAATAGGCTAAGGATGGGTGAGACCCAGTCAAGGCTCGGGAATGGTTCCAGAGTTAAATCCATAGCTATGGGAAATATTTGTTTAATTTTGCAGAACGGTTTTAAGTTACTTTTGAGAGATGTTTTATTTGTTCCGGATTTGATTAAAAACATTATTTCTGTTTCTATGCTTGATAGAGATGGTTATTCTTGCAATTTTGTGAATGGGATTTGCAATATTTACAAGAATGAATGTTTGATTGGAAATGGACAACTTGAAAATGATCTATATAACTTAAAGCTAAAAGACGTTCCAATAAATTATGTTGATAAACCGGCAACAACAAACAAAAGGAAAATCGATAGCCAAAACCCGGCTAACCTTTGGCACGCTAGGCTAGGTCATATTTCCTCAAGGAGGATGAACAAGCTAGTGGGAGAGGGCATGTTTGATATGTCTGATATTAACTCTCTACCTACTTGTGAATCCTGCCTAAAAGGAAAAATGACTAAATCTCCTTTTAAGGGGAAACCTGAGCGTAGTCAAAATCTGTTGGATTTGATCCATACAGATGTTTGTGGTCCATTTAGAGTTGGTACTCAATATGGTCACACTACTTCATTACCTTTACTGATGATTATTCGAGGTATGGGTATTTATATTTAATGAAATATAAGTCTGAAGCGTTTGAAAAGTTCAAAGAATTCAAGGCTGAAGTAGAAAACAAGCTAGGTAAAAGTATTAAAGCACTTCGATCGGATCGAGGTGGAGAATACTTAAGTACCGAGTTTTTGGACTATCTGAAAGAGAATGGGATTCTCTCTCAGTGGACTCCTCCTGTGACACCACAGCTTAATGGTGTATCGGAGCGTCGTAATCGAACTTTGTTGGACATGGTTCGGTCCATGATGAGCTTCACTGAGCTTCCACCTTCGTTTTGGGGCTATGCGCTTGAAACGGTGGTATTGTTGTTGAGCAACGTCCACACTAAAGCAGTGGACAAAACACCATACGAGTTATGGAATGGCAAAGCTCCTAAGTATTCGTACTTGAGGATTTGGGGATGTCCTGCTTACGTGAAGCGGACAGTGGGAGATAAGTTGGATAGTCGATCCAGCTTATGTTATTTTGTAGGGTATCCGAAGAATTCAATCGGATATTATTTCTATTATCCTGCTGAAACAAAGGTGTTTGTTTCAAGGAATGCCACCTTCTTGGAGAAGGAATTCTTATTGGATAAGAAAGGCGAGATGATGGAACTCGAAAAAATTCGAGAAGAACCCGAAATACAAAATAACGATCCTACACCTCAGGAACCATTGATAGACACGCCTGTACCTAGAAGATCCGAGAGGACTTCTAGACCTCCTATTCGATATGGTCTTCTTCTTGAAGGGGATCAAGATGAACCAGATGTTGGATGTGATCCAAGAAACTTCAAGGAAGCAATTTCTGATGCGGATTCAAATTTATGGCTTGAAGCTATGCAGTCGGAAATAGATTCGATGCATACAAACCAAGTTTGGTCTTTAGTAGATCCTCCGGATGGAATTGTTCCAATAGGGTGTAAATGGATCTACAAGAGAAAGCTTGGGCCTGATGGTAAGTTATTGACCTACAAGGCGCGATTGGTGGCGAAAGGTTATACTCAAAGACAAGGAGTTGACTATGATGAAACCTTTTCACCAGTTGCAATGTTCAAGTCCATAAGAATCCTTATTGCCATAGCTGCTTGGTACGACTATGAGATATGGCAAATGGATGTGAAGACTGCTTTTCTTAATGGAGACATTAAGGAAGAAATCTATATGAAGCAGCCTGAGGGTTACACATCCATGGGAAGCGAGCATAAGGTATGCAAGCTTCAGAGATCAATTTATGGTCTAAAACAAGCATCAAGAAGTTGGAACCAGAAATTTGATGAAACAATAAAGGATTTTGGTTTCATCAAGAACCCGGAGGAACCATGCGTGTACAAGAAAGTAGTTAAGGATGCTGTGACATTCTTAGTACTTTATGTTGATGACATCCTACTCATTGGGAATGATGTAGGGATTTTGCAGTCAACAAAGATATGGTTATCAGGTAGATTCTCGATGAAGGATTTGGGTGAGGCATCCTATATTCTTGGGATACAGATCTATAGAGATAGATCTAAGAGAATGATAGGACTCACTCAATCAACCTACATCGACACCATATTGAAACGGTTTTCAATGGATGGGTCCAAGAGAGGACATCTACCCATGTGTCATGGAGTTTCTCTATCCAAGTCTATGTGTCCCAAGACGGATGAAGAGATAGAGAAAATGACACATGTACCATATGCGTCAGCCATAGGTAGTATCATGTATGGGATGATATCTACCAGACCGGATGTAGCATTTGCTCTGAGTGTCACGAGCAGATATCAAGCTAATCCCGGTCAAATGCATTGGAAAGCCGTGAAGGACATTCTTAAGTACTTACGAAGGACTAAGAATATGTTCATGGTATATGGAGGAAGATAACTAAAATTGGAAGGCTATACCGACTCTAGCTTCCAAAGTGACGTGGATGACTCAAAGTCAACCTCTGGATTTGTGTTCATGCTCAATGGCGGTGCTGTCTCTTGGAAGAGTTCCAAGCAGGACACCACAGCGGATTCCACCACTGAAGCAGAATACATTGCAGCATCAGCTGCTGCTAAAGAGGCCATTTGGATGAGGAATTTTGTCCAAGAGTTGGGCGTCATTCCTGAAGTTGTTGGTCCAGTCCCGGTGTACCGTGACAACACGGGTGCCGTTGCTCAGGCAAAGGAACCAAGGTCTCATCAAAGATCCAAACACGTACTGAGGAAATACCACATCATCCGGGAGATTGTGGAAAGAGGAGACATCACTGTCGAAAGAGTGGCCTCTGCAGACAATATCGCTGATCCACTTACTAAGCCCTTGCCAGGACCATTATTTGACAAACATCGCGAAGCAATGGGTCTACGTAGTATGACTAGTTGGCTATAGGGCAAGTGGGAGATTGAAAGAGTGGGTGCCCGGTGAGCCAACTTGTGGCTAAGGGCTTTGATGACTCTTTGTATAAACAATCTTTTGTTTAATATAATTTACACTTTTATTAATGGCAATGACTTTATCTTTCTTCATATTGTTATATTGTGATATACTATTGTTGTTTTGATAAAGACCTTGAATATACTTTAGTGTATGTAAGATGTGGTAGAACACGGGGATGTCTATCATGAAACACATCTTATCGTCACTGTATATTCTAAACTGTTCCTAGTCGATTGAGCCGTCCGACAATAAGGATAAGGATCGCTCGAGTTTGAGACTAGCATTTGCGATGCAGAGTACACGTTTCATTGGTAAGGAACATAGAGATGTTCGAAGCATGCAAATGGATATTCATATGATGAATGATCGAACTACCCTATCCGGACTTTCCAAGTGGTTATCACTTATCGAGTGGATAAAGTCCGCGGTTTTGGTTGTACACCATTAGTCCTTACTACTTGAAACATCATTGAGACTCTATATGCTAGTACTGTGCTTTGACTCGTTTACCGACTCTATTGGGGTCATCAGGTGTCGGGATTGGGTACAGTTACAACACATATAGGAGTCGATGCTTTGTTGTCAAGGATTCACCAAATACTTGCGAGTGTGGATATCCTATGCGATCTGAGGAGATATTAGTGTGACGAATCTCTGGCCAGAGTACTTGATGTGATTTAAGAAATGGTTTCTTAGTAGCACATGCGATGTCACTAATTTGATCTTCAAGATGTATTGCATAGTTATCGAATCTTGAGCGACTCTCGATATACCAATGGTTGTTGATTCGATCGGGATATATGGATGAAGGGACCGTACTGTACGCGAACCAAAATCTACTGGTTCTTGTAGGCACTATCAGTGATACCTAGGGAATCATGGGGCGATGTTGCTAGGCGCTTTACCATGATTCGTTGGGCAAGTCGGAAATCGTTGTTCCGAGTCACAAGGAGTTGTGAGCCCACGGCTAGCTGTATCCCTGAACCATTGAGGGTCACACAGTGTAATGGAGTTTTAATCCCCGTTGAGATAGTTAAATTTAAAGAGTTAAATTTAATGAATAAAGAAGTTGGACTTCTTAAATAAGAGTAAGGGATAAAATGACATAGGGATGCACATTTTTGGAAACCACTGAATTCGGATTCAGAAAAATTTATCTTGACTTTAAAATGTGCAGAAATGGTTTCTGTGCACATTGGTAAAATCGGTTTATCAATCGGAGTCACGATGAATTTTATATTAATTTCTGAACATGCGGGCTTTGCTTGTCGGGCCTCAACTTATGACTAATGGGCCCTAAGGTGTTAGTGGCCTGCATTATAAATAAGTTATTGCAGTACAGAAATTAGACACAACTGGTCATAAATTTGAGAGCAAAATTTCGAAAACCCTAGCCTCCTCTCTCTCAAAGTGGCCGAACACCCTCCCTCTCTGTCTGAGAAATTCCGGTCTGTGATTTTGAATTGCAGTCTGGAATAGCGAATCAAATTCGTTTATTCTCTTCGCAGAAAACTTCTGATAGATTTTCTAGTGCAATCTATCAGAGGGATTAAACCTCTATTCGTGGACCTGATTGAAGGACAGAATATTCATCAGTTCCAGGGAGATACAAGAAGCGCAGAGAAATCTGTGTGGTGTCCAATAATCTCGATTCGAGATTGAAGGTAAAACTTAATAATTGTTATTTAAATTTTTACACACACTTAAATTTAATCGTTGAACGGTTGATACCCACAATATGGAATTGTTCCATAATAAAATTTTTAAACTTCCGCTGCACCGGGTATCAATCGTGATTGATCTGAACTCCAGAATAACCAACAGAATCGAGGTCTCACAGTAAAACTTCAATTAAATATAGACAACCAAGACACACGAAGTTACCAAACAAATCATGCAAACAAGTGACAAATCTCGGATCCAGATTTAATCTTAAATCACTTCGAATTCTCTTAATTTGTTTAACAGTTTATTTCTAGAATTTGTTAAAACTATTCAAGTCGGACGGATTAATTAATAATTCTAATTAAATTCAAATGCATTAGAATCTAAGAGAATTCAGTTTTCACATAAAATCGCATACTGAAACCGACTATTTTTAGTCGATTTAACCATATGTCAATTGTTGGGGTGATCGAAATAAATACCTAATCGGTCGAATCAGAATCAATTAACAAGCAAGAAAATAATTAGCCAGATTATTCACAAGAAAAAATATAAATCCAACAATCAATAACTTTAATAAAAATCTAAAAATCCCAAATCAATATCCACTTGTTCAACAAAAATCTGTTTGGCCCAATCTCGCGATCTTGGTTGAAGAAAAACTACTCAATAATTAAAAATATAATTTAATAAGATGTTCTAATCATAAAAAGAAAAGAGAGAAAAATAAAACGCTGACGAAGATGGAGAAGATCTCTGCCTCTTCAAGCCCTTGCCGTCGCTTCCGTCTTCTGCATCTCAAGTCCCCTTCATTTGCTCTCAAATCTCTTATTTATATGTCTTATAAAGCCCATGAAATAAAGCCCAAAAATTCAATAATTTTAATTTCCGAAAATTTTATTTATTTGATTCTGCGATCTCTCGCTCGAGCACAAGAAGTTGCGCTCGAGCGAGACATTTTTTGCCCCAAAATTAAAATTTTGCGACATGACCGGATCCCGTGCCACCTCCGTGCATGGGCCCGTTCATACCTCTGTGCCAACGTGAAATATTTTTGAAAAAATCATATCTCAAGTTGTAGTAGCCCGTACCCAGAATAGGTGATTAAGGGATTAATCAACGCGTCATGAACCATTAAGGACTGATCAAAATGGAAGCTCCGTTGTAGGGAACGGAAGCTCCGGTGTGCAACGGAAGCTCCGATAGTATTACGTCATCCATGATGTGTGGGACAACGGAAGCTCCGATCGGGAACGGAGGTTCCGATATCCCCTATCCGCAGCCAGCCAACGAGATTTTACCACGTGGCAGATAAGCAAGAACGAAAGCTTCGATGGCGCATCGGAGGTTCCGATCGTGTCCTATAAATATAGAGCCGAGGCTTCACTTTTCATTGCCAATTCGCGAGTTCTTTCTCCTTCTAAGAATATTTTAGTAGTTCTAGCCTTTCTAGGCTTGACCCGAGGGTCGGCGAGCTGTTCGGGAGTCACAGTGGAGTTGTGTCCGAGTTCTGGAGGCATTGACATCAAAGGGCTAACGACGGACGCAGGTATAGCTTTTGCTTCCTAAAAATATTTAGGAGTATGCAATAGCTTAGTTAAGGCTTTTAGAGCACTTTAATGATATTAGTATCATTTTGCTGTGTAGTGCGGACTATAGGCGTGGACCTAGAGCCGGTAGAGCTTGCCTAGTAGTTGAGGTACGAAAGTACTATTCGAGATATTCTGACTAAGTATGCATGTATTATGTGACTTCATGGTTTATATGACATAATTTTATGCTGCATACATTTGCATATTGAGCTATCTCATTTGAGATGTCTAGTAGTAGGGTTTTACCCTATTCTGTTAGTGGATGGAATTCCATCGATTTGGGTCCGAAGTATCCATTGGTACATTTTGGTATGTGAGCCACCTCCTGAAGCGACGGCACAGCGTGCTACATACCAGGGCCCGGTCTGTCTTTTTTATCTGATCCTTGGCCTCTAGTTCAGTAGGCGGTACACTTGCATTCATGTATTCATAAGTACGGTATACTCATACTCTCGTGCTGAGCATTTTATGCTCACGTCTCGTACTTTGTGTATCTGGACACCCTATTCCATGGGGCATGTTTGCGATTGGTTCCAGAAGGGACTAGGCAGTGGATGGCCAACTGGAGCTTCGCCTAGGGTTTTATTTTAATGTATTGGGATGGTACAGTATTCGATTTGGTTGTATAAATATTTGGGGTATTTGCATATTCATTTCCTTGGGATTGTATAATGTGTTGGAAAACGTGTTCAGATCAATCAAGAATTGATACCCGGTGCAGCGGAAGTTTAAAAATTTTATTTTATTATATGAAACGATTCCATATCAAGGGTATCAAAACTTTTATGATTAAATATGTGTAAGTAATTCAAATAATCACAATTAAATATTTTACCTTAAAATCTCGAAGAGATATTATGGACACCAACAGAACTTAATCTGCTCTTCTTGTAAATCCCGGGAACCGATGGCGTCACGATCAATCACCGGAATTAGGTCCACGAACGAAAAACAGAAACCCTCTGATTGAATGCACTAGAAATCAATCAGAAGTTTTACGTAGAGAATAAACTGATTTGATCTGTTAATTCGGATTGCAATTTTTCACAAAAATCACAGTCCAAATTTTCTCAAAAGGGACAGAGGAATTTTCGAAAATCCTCTTGAATAATTTGATGCAGTATTTTCGAAAATTCAAGAATGAACTGTATGGAATTTTCGAACACTGCTGCCTATTTATAGATAATTTCTAGACTAGATTAAGTTATAATTGTATTAGGACTCTAACTCCTTAAAGCCCATAATCCATAACTTAAACCCAACAAGGCAAGCCCGTTGTTCTAGAAATTAATATAAAATTCATCGTGACTCCGATTGATAAACTGATTTCACCAATGTGCACAGAAACCATTTCTGCATCTTTTAGAGTCAAGATAATTTTTCTGAATCCGAATTCAGTGATTTCCAAAAATGTCCATCCCTATGTCATTTTAGGAAATCTCACTCCCTTTAGTTAAGAAGTCCAACTTCTCTTTCATTAAATTTAACTCTTTAAATTTAACTATCTCTACGGGGTTTTAGTAATCCATTACTTGTGTAACCCTCAATGGTTCAGGGATACAGCTAGCCGTGGGCTCACAACTCCTTGTGACTCGGAACAACAATTTCCGACTTACCCATCGAATCATGGTAAGTGCGTCTAGCAACATCGCCCCATGATTCCCTAGGTATCACTGATAGTGCATGCAAGAACCAGTAGATTTTGGTTAGCGTACAGTACGGTCCCTTCATCCAAATATCCCGATCGAATCAACAACCATTGGTACATCGAGAGTTGTTCGAGATTCGATAACTATGCAATGCATCTTGAAGATCAAATAATGGCATCGCATGTGCTACTAGGAAACCAAGTAACCTAAATCACATCGAGTAATCTGGCCAGAGATTTGTCACACTAATATCTCCTCAGATCGCATAGGATATCCACACTCGCAAGTATGTGGTGAATCCTTGACAACAAAGCATCGACTCCTATATGTGTCTTAACTGTACCCAATCCCGACACCTGATGACCCCAATAGAGTCGGTAAACGAGTCAAAGTACAGTACTAGCATATAAAGTCTCAATGATGTTTCAAGTAATAAGGACTAATGGTGTACAACCAAAACCGCGGACTTTATCCACTAGATAAGTGATAACCACTTGGAAAGTCCGAATAGGGTAGTTCGATCATTCATCATATGAATATCCATTTGCATGCTTTGAACATCTCCATATCCATTACCAATGAAACATGGTACTTGGCATCACAAATGCTAGTCTCAATCTCGAGCGATCCTTATCCTTATTAGCAGACAGCTCAATTGACTAGGAACTGTTTAGAATATACAGTGACTATAAGATGTGTTTCATAATAGTGATCTCTCTTTATTCACTATCTCATCTTACTTACACTATGGTATATTCAAGGTCTTTATCAAAACAACAATAGTATATCACAATATAACAATATGAAGAAAGACAAAGATAATGCCATTAATGAATTTAAATTATATTAAACAAAGATTGTTTATACAAAGAGTCACAAAAGCCCTTAGCCACAAGTTGGCTAACCGGGCACCCACTCTTTCATAATGTTTATTGCTTCCGAAGTTTATTCTGGCTTACTGTTTTAATTAAGTTAATTGCATGCTTAAGTTTCTGATTAGTAGGTGATCTCGGTAAGGGTCACTACATTTATGGTATCAAAGCATGCATAGTAATCTTGGGATTTAGATTCCGCATAAGATAACCGTGGGGTAATTTTGTAGATAGCGAATTACGATGACCAGAGTAGCCATGGTAGTGGAGGTGGACGCTGGGGAGATGATGATCATGATCGTTGTTGGGAGTGCCATCGTCATCATCGTGATGATCACCGTTGTTTCAGTATGCATCGATTCATGAAAATGGATCTTAAACCCTTGGTTGGAGGCAAGACTCCTAAGGATGCTGAGAACTGGTTAGAGCGCATGGAGAGTTGTTTTCAGACATACCGTTGTACTGAGGAGCAGAAGATGGAGACTCTTGGTTATCTCTTGGAGGGGCGAGACCGTAAGTGGTGGAGGTCCACTTTTGCACCGTTAATTGCTGCGAGAGGAGTTGCTACATGGGCCGAGTTCCGCACAGCTTTTCAAAAGCTGTATTTTCCTCCTGCACTCGTCAGATGAAGGCGAGTGAGTTGTTGAGTCTACGTCAGGGAGCTATGTCGATTGACGAGTACCAACAAAAGTTATTCGAATTGTTGTCCTATTTCCCTGAGATTGTTGATAGCTCAGAGATGAAGTATAATTTGTTTCTTCAAGGCCTGCGAGTTCCTTGGGTCCCTGTGCATAGTCTTTTAAGAAGTCTGAATCCTCTTCTTCCTCTGGTTGTGGTGGCGTCACCCGTTTTGGGAAGAAAAATAAGTGCGACCATTGCGGGAATAATCATCCGACGGACAAATGCCATAAAGCTTTTGGAGTGTGATTTCGATGTGGAGAGGTTGGTCATCTCCGGAGGGATTGTCCACTTGCTGGAGGAGGTGGTTCTGGTTCTGGTTCAGTATCGGGTTCTCATACTACCGTTCAGTAGAGATCGCAGAGACAGTCTGCTAGGAGTTCTCATCTAAAGCCGCAAACATCTAGTCAGGTGTTTGCCTTGAAGCATGATCAGACAGTGGAGGAGAATGAGAGGGTCATCGCAGGTACATTTATGTTATATGGCATGCCTGCTTTTGTACTCATTGACACTGGTGCATCTCATTCTTTCATTTCTGCACTTTTTTTTAAGAAGCATAAATTGACATTCATTGCACTAGACGTAGTGATTTCTGTTTCTACTCCGACGGGCCAATCTGCATTGGCTAAGCGTCTAGTGATGGGTTGCCCTTTAGAGTTTGAAGGGAACATTCTGGTAGCGAATCTCATGGTTCTTATGATGGAATACTTTGATTGTATTCTGGGGATAGATGTGAGGCCTCGGTTCTAATCATCTAACTATAATATAAAGTAATTCAACATCAACTCAAATTCGCAAGTCAAGGCAATAAATATATATATATTTTTTAAAATAGTGCTGCGCTCGATCGCATGAACTCGTGCGATCGAGCGCACCAGAAATTAAACAAGTTTTGCCGGGAAAATTAGGTGCTGCGCTCGATCGCATGAACTCGTGCGATCGAGCGCACCAATTTTCCGAAGTTCTCTACCTCAGCAAAAAGGAGGGTTGCGCTCGATCCCACGTACTCGTGCGATCAAGCGCACCCTCTGCTCAGAAAAATAAAAGAACAGAGCATGCTTGTTTCCAACAACAACACCATTCAAACTTCAATCTAAACATGCATAATTCATTACAAGATAATTCCCAAGTTATAAAATCCTCTAACTAGTAGAACATGCATTCGATTCTTAGTTTACAATCCAAAAATACATCACAATCTTGCAATGAAGATTCAACTCCTACTACCAAGAGCCTCACTTCTATCCTCTCCAACACCTATCCATGATTTCTCTGGCTCGGTCCTGCCCCACCTGTTGCCAAGTACACATACAAACAAAGACAACAGCTGCATAATCCGGTGAGAATAATATTCTCAGTAAAAGAGACTAGCATACAGCATCACATAATATATCAATACATGATATATAATCAAGTTCCACATATTCCTCAAATAATTCATTCAACTGCGGAACAAAATGATATGCATGACTTTAAAACTTCTGGATTATCAGACTCAGATAATCAAAAGGAATTCTTCTTTCTTTCTTTGGTTTGGGATCCCGAGGTTAAAATATCTAACAATCACACCGAACTCTCCTTTCGAGGTGGAAGTGATATATTTTAATCCTCTAGACTCTAGGGCATTATAGTGAGTTAATCGACGCTCGTAGTAAATCGCCTACCAAGGCCACTCAACTATAATCTCCAGATCGTCCAATTCAAAATGAATAATCAACCGGCTCAATATGAATGCGTATATAATCTCATGCACTCAATTATCATTTCAATCATAAATCAAGTAAACATTTAAAAATGCAATATGTGATTTCTTCTAGGACACTCGAGTCGATCCGGAATCTAGTTAATCGTCCTATTTCATTCCAAAGTCATCTTATACCTTCTTGTCGTTCACAATCTTCAATCTGTAAAACAACAAATCTCAATTCAATATCTATTCAAGTTCTACGATCGATAAGAAGAAGTCAATACTATACCGGCTCAATCTTCCAAATTGATCGAAGCTGCAATCTCTTTTGATTTTGAGAATTATTGATCCTTTGATGAAAATTTCAGCATATTTTTAAGATTTTTGGCTCATAACTTATAGAAAGATTTGATTACTATCCAGATTTTGAAGTGATTGTATGATTTGTCAGTAATTTGGAAATAGAAATGAGAACTGAAATAGGCATTTGATCGATTGAATTCAGATTTCTGTGTCTTCTGGTTTGAATATATTCAGATGAATATATAACCAAAAAGAATGATTTTCGATTAGAAATGAACCAGATTTGTTCAAAAGATGAAAAAAAACACAAAAGTAAATCAAAGTGATTAGAATTCCGTAAAGAATGTCAGATTGAGATATCGCAGATTACAATGGATGAGTTATATTGTGATTGATTATATGATTGTGCTTAATATTTCCGAAAAGAGATATCAGATTCTGAAAGAAATTCACAACCATGAATTCAATATTAATCCAATAATTGTTTTATCCTCGGATAAAAAAAACAGATGTAACAGAATTTGTACGTTTTAGAAGTTAAACGTATAAAGAGAGTTTCAATTGAAGTTGAAAGGCATGAACCAGATGGGTTCAATGACAGTTTAGGAACTCCAGAATTGAAATAAGATCATGATTTGATAGATTTCTTTACTAAACTACCAAAGATGAAGCAGTATGTATGATGTAAACTGTGGTAGTGATGATTGAATTGATTTGAATTCCTGAAGAATATGATATGACTTATGATCAGATCACTAATTTGTGACCAGAATTGTTGTGAGATTACATAGTAAGCCAAGGATTATTGTTTCATATTGAGACAGTAGGTCTACTATTAAATTATGATTTAGAGTATCTAAAACTCTTAGTACTCGTTGATATAAAAGTACAACATATTATCCTTGAATTGAAAAATAGTCAGAGCAGATGAATCGAATTTTAAGAAGAAACTATATCAGACATGATATAGATTATTAAAAGCTCTGAGTACTTTGGAATCTGTGAATACAGTATATTATTCTCTGATTAATGAATAGTCCGAATAGACTAATCAGATTTTTCAGAATACGCTGTATGAGATGTGAATAAAAACTATCTATTCAGAGTTGTGAAGAGTAAATGATATAATGAAATTACAGGAATGATTGAAATCTATTATGATGATAGAGACTTTAGATTTATTTGATCGCATTGTGGAATTTAGTGATCGATGTTCTGAGTGATTGGTTATATGTGATTGCATTATACTATTTCTCTGATCGATGGACTATCTGAGTTGATTTTCCAGATTTTGAGAATATTCTCAGAATGTTAATACCTGATTCGGTATTAATTGATTTGATGTATTGCCACTTGATTATGATGATTCTTGTAACAGCTATCGAGTGATATTGAGATAATGCAGTGATAATACGATGAGAAAGAAATCAGATTTCTTTTTGTTGAAATGATATCCCAGAAATATCCGACATCAGATCAGACCTGATTTGAGAAACACAGAGAATGCAAATATGAATCTGTATGAAATGAGAACTGAGAAGAAGAAACAGAGTTAGCAATTGAATGATAGATATAATTTTTAAAAGCTAGAACTGATTAGTCAGCGAAAAAGTTATTCTTGAAACATCATTTGATACAGAATAGAGAAAGAGCAGTATATGAAATACAGATTCAGAATATACATGTTGGATACTGATCGTGAAGCAATGAACAAAATGACAATGTAGAATTGATATATTTTCTATGCAAAGCACAGAATGATATAGAGAAAGAAACAAGTCGTCACTGAAGCTGAATTTCACTGACTTAGATGTCAGACAAAATTGATGATTTGATTGAATGATTTATTCTTTTCAGTTTGATATGATGGATCTGATTTATTCCACATATCTCAGATAAGGAAATATCAGTTTGATTGTTTTCTATGTACTTTAATCAGAGATATTGACGAGATTCTGAGTTAAATCGAATATTTGACAGATCCTTGATTGAGGAAGGAAACAACTCAGAAATAATTCTTTTCAGTTAATTAAAGTACAAGAAAATAGAAGCAGATTCGAAGAAATAGTCTGATAAGAAATGAAGAGATGAGATACGAAGATCAGAGTTGGATGATTGAAGTGAGAATTACTTCAGATAATCATTCAGTCTATCACATTTAATAGTTCGATTGAATACGATTTCGAGGACGAAATCATTCCTTAGAGGGGAGGAATTGTAAGGCCCGAAAATATTAACTTATTAATTATGGAATTTAAGAATTAAATTCCGTATTTTGGGCAAATATTGATTTGAGAAGGTATGGAAAATAGAGATTTAATTTTCGAGCCGAAAATAATTAATTTGAGAATTTACGGATTTGAGAATTAAATTCCGGGAATTCTTAAATTAAAAGATGAATATTCGATTTGAATATTTATGGAATTTAAGATTAAATTCCAAGTTTTGAGAATGAATATGATTTAATTTGAAGATGAAACCCGATCAGGGACTGATTTGAGAATATCGAAGTTTCGAGGACTAAAGTGCAAACAGCCGGGATTATGTAAGTTAATCCGAACTTATTTAATTTTAATCCAAGTATATTTAATTTGGGAATATTTAGAGTTTCGATTTAAATTCTAATATTCTTAAATTATTTAGGATTGAAATTGAATTAAAAAGAGGGCCGAGGACTGAATTGCAATTTACGAAGGTTCAGGGACTAAATGGAAAATTATGCAATACATATCTGATGTTAAATTAGATTATCAGCATGTACACGTGCATATTTTGTAATGAATTCAGAAATGAAAAACAGAGGAGCCGAAGCCTTTCCCTTTTCTTTGATTTTCTGATTTTCAAAACCCCGTAACTTTTGATCCAATTGTCCGATTGCAATTCCGAAAAGTGTTCTGGAATCCTTGCGTCAAGGAATTCGATTTGATGTAAGTATTTTGATGTTTCTCATAGCTTTAGAAATCAGTATATGGGCAGAGATC
The DNA here is from genome assembly GCF_033568475.1 of Henckelia pumila. NCBI lineage: Eukaryota > Viridiplantae > Streptophyta > Magnoliopsida > Lamiales > Gesneriaceae > Henckelia > Henckelia pumila. Next base: position 39,406,779 of record NC_133120.1, read on the forward strand.
AGAATTTTATGTTTCGACCATGTTCTTGAACTTCTATCGCTTATATATGCGAAACCGAATCAAAGATTAATGCTTGAATGAACTTGTTATGGTTTCCAGCTGGTATTCGAAGATTTTAGCTGCTGGTTTGCTAATTATGATGATGTTTTGCTGGTTGATTTGCATATGAATTGTATTCGAAGTCGGAAATGAATTCGATATTTTGTCGGTTACCGATTTTCAACCGTTATGCCGTCGATTAATGTTTTGAAGCCATTCTACTATCTCATTGATTGAACTGAATTAGAATTGAGTTGATTACTGATATATCTTGATCTAAACACTTCATTCTAGATTATTTTGAAGTTGACGAGCTCGAGAAGTTGCTTCGAAACGAAGAGGAAGTGATCAAGGTTTGAAACCATTTTTGGTTGAAGTTCTAACAATGATTGTGAGCAGATTTTGATATGATGAGATCGAATGAAGTTTAAAATATATTCTTGGTTATATATCTCGGATTTGAAGTATTCAAAACCGAAGAAATACGAAGGTATAAGACAACATCGAGAGTCAGGAACTTGTTACTCAAGGATGATACTTCTTGAGTTGTTTCGAACAAATCACATACTTGTTATTGTTGTTTCTATTTGATTGATGTTGTTGATCCATCACAGGTAGGGGATCTTTATTGCTTATGATATGATATGATGTGATATTGAATTAATTCTAATGCCAAGGTCAGATGGACCTTATTTTCTAGTCTGATGAGACGACGATAGATGGATATCCATGTCAAGATCGGATACGAATCTTGATGGCAACAAAGTGATAAGAATCAATTCTTGAGATAGCGCGCTATAGAAATTCATAGGATAAAATTGAGAGATTTTGATTTTATATCTTGAATTGATATGCTAGTGAATTGAGATATATATATGTTTCTTATACTGAGAATTATAATCTCACCGGAGGTTTTCGGCTATTGTCTTGTTTGTATGTGTGCATGACAATAAGAAGGGCTGGAGCGAGTCGAACGAGATTTGGATGGCTCAATATTGAGAGATTTAGAGTGGAGACTCGGGTTAAGAAGTTGATGTTACAGCTGATGCATGTTAGAAGGTTGTTGGTCTAGTTTGAGATTTGAACTAGATGTATAAGTGTTGTATTATACTTTTAGACACTTGTTTATGATTATGGTGATGTCTAAATATGCATGAGATTATGTTTAGAACTTGTTTTGTTCTTCAATGCATGTTTTAGACATGATAATCCATGATTTGGAGGAATGGAAGGATCACTTTTTGCTGTCAAAAACCAGAGCAAAATGATGCCCAGAGTTGTGCTCGGTCTGCTCTTTTTAGCAGACCGAGCGCAGCCCATTTTGCCCCAACCCGAGATTTGGGTAAGGGAGGGCGCTCGGTCCGCTGTTGTTAGCAGACCTCGCGCATCCCTGTTTTAAAAAAAAAATTGTTTGATCTTATTCCTTCCTTTGTTCATTAATGATGTTTAATGACTAATTGCCCTAAGAATGAGATTAGCAACCCGAGGCCCCACACAAAGTGTATAAACAAGCAGGACTTTTGTGAAAGTTGTGTTTTAGGAAAAACACACAGGCTGTCTTTCAAATCAGCAGAACATACTACAAGATCAGCACTAGACTACATTCACTCAGACCTCTGGGGATCACCTAAGGTACCATTCTCACTCTCCAAAGCTCAATACTTTGTTACATTCATTGATGATTACTCTACAAAAATATGGATTTATTTCCTTAAAACTAAATTTGAAGCCTTCGGAAAATTTGTTGCATGGAATACTTTAGTAGAAAATCAAATGGGAAATAAAATCAAGAAGTTAAGAACTGATAATGGTTTAGAATTTTGCAACCATGAGTTCGATAGCTACTGTGCCAAAAATGGAATAGCTAGGCATAGAACTTACACATACACACCACAAAAAAATGGAGTAGCTGAACGAATGAATATAACCATTATGAATAAGGTAAGATGTATGTTGAGTGAAAGTAAATTACCAAACAAGTTTTGGGCAGAAGCCGCATCCACTGCATGTTATCTCATAAATCTGTCGCCGTCCTCTGCCACTGATTTCATGACCCCTGAGCATAGATGGTCGAATGTAAAACCTATATATAAGCGTCTTAGAGCATTTGGTTGTATATCTTATGTTCATGCAAATCAAGGTAAAATAAACCCAGGAGCTAAGAAAGGGATATTTCTTGGTTACCCTATCGGTGTTAAAGGATACAAAGTGTGGCTTCTTGATGAGTTGAAATGTATGATCAGTAGAGATGTGATTTTAATGAGAATGTTTTTTATAAAACTAACATGTTGTCTCCAGAATTAGCCAGCTCTAAACAAGCTGAGCATATGTTTCAAGATTGTGACATGGAACAACTTGATAACGAGAACTCATACAAGGATACACTAGCAGATTCATATGCAGGTGGATTTACTCACAATAAAACTGAAGCCTGTTATGATATTAGGCAAGATGGTAACCAACATGATCATTCTATTAATGAAAACAAAGACTCAAATCAAGATGGGAGTTCTGAAATTACTGATCACATGGAAAAAACTTGATGATTATCTTATTACAAGAGATAGAGTTAGAATACAAATAAAGCCACCATCAAGATTTGCGTTTTCTGAGTTTACAGCTTTTGCACTTAATGTTGCTGATTTCTTAGATATTCAAGAACCCACTGATCTTTCTGAGGCACAATAGAGTAAAGATTGGCCTCACTGGAAAATAGGTATTCAAGAAGAGTTTTATTCATTAACCAAGAATAAAACTTGGATTTTAGTTGATAGACCAAAAGATAGAAGAATCATTGGTTGTAAATGGATCTTCAAGAAAAAACCAGGCATACCAGGGGTTGAGATTCCTAGATTCAAAGCTAGACTTGTGGCCAAGGGCTTCTCCCAAGTCGAGGGTATTGATTATAATGAGATGTTTTCTCCAATAGTTAAACACACATCTATCCGGATTATTCTGGCCATTACAACAATATTAGACATGGAATTAGAGCAACTGGATGTTAATACAGCTTTTCTACATGGAAATCTTGATGAAGAAATTTTGATGTCTCAACTAGATGGTTTTATAAAGGAAACACAAGATGGAAAAGTATGTCTTCTGAAAAAATCATTATATGGTTTAAATAAGGCTCCTAGACAATCGTATAGGTGCATTGATGACTTCATGATACAGCAAGGTTTCAAGAGATCAATGTTTGATAACTGTGTGTATTTCAATGTACTTCAAGATGGTTCTTACATCTATCTACTGATCTATGTGGATGATATGTTGATATCTTGCAAAGATAAAACTGAAATACAGAGATTGAAACAATTATTGAGCATTGAATTTGAGATGAAGGATCTTGGGCTAGCTAAGCAAATCATTGGAGTCAAAATTATAAAAAACAAAAAGGTAGGCACCTTAGGTATCAGTTAAGGAAGCTACTGAAGAATTGGAGCTCCAACATATGAAACATGTACCATATTCTAATGTAGTGGCTAGCATTATGTACTTGATGGTTTCTTCAAGACCCGATATATCATATGCATTAGGATTACTCAGTAGGTTTATGAGCAAACCAAGAAGAGATCATTGGCAAGTTGTTAAGTGGCTCTTCAGATATCTCAAGGGTACATCACAACTGAAGTTAGTATACTCTGGAATCGGAAATCCTATTTGCACGGTTGCAGGATACTGTGATTCTGATTATGCAGCAGATCTTGATAAAAGGAGATCGATTTCAGGTTATGTATTTATAGTTGGTGATAATGTAGTAAGCTGGAAATCAAGCCTTCAACATGTAGTAGCTTTATCTACAAGTGAAGCTGAATACATCTCACTTACAGAAGCTGTTAAGGAAGGGATGTGGATCAAAGGCTTCATGGAAGAGATCGGTTTTTCTTAGAATTTTGTAACTATATTTTGTGACTCCCAAAGTGCCATACATCTATCTAAGAATGATGTTGTGAGACCTCGATTCTAAACCACTAATCTCGGATTAAACAACAAGTAAGCGAACAAGAATCCAAGACTAAAACAATTCAAAAGTTTTTTTTTTTTTTTTTTTTAAAAGGCCCGCGCCCGCGCGAGGTACCAAGCTCGCGCGCGCGCGGGCAAACGATCCCGAGACCAACCAAAGGCTCGCGCCCGCGCGAGGCACCAAGCTCGCGCGCGCGCGGGAAAACCATTCAGAGGCCCAACAGAGGCCTCGCGCGCGCGCGACGAACGCCTCGCCCGCGCGCGGAAGGCCTGGGCAGAAAAATGCTCAGGCTGCGGGAAAAAAAAGGATTCCGCGCTTGGTCCGACATGCCTTCAAATACAATTACAATAACAGGGTGTAGGGAAACATGCCATAACAAGTCATGCTTTCAGAAGGCCTAAAAACAACCAGAAGTCTAAATCGATACAACAACAACATACTTCGATTTTTGATTACAATCCGAATACAAACTAATTCGAATAACAAAACATATCAAGTTCGAGTTCTAACATGCTTCAATCTTAAACTAGATAAACATGCTAATTCGACTTCTAAACCGAGTCTCACTTCTACTACTTGCCCTCGAAGCTAACCATGCCTCTTCTGACTTGTTCTTGCCCCACCTGTTGCCAAGTACACATACAAAACAAAGCAACAGCCGGATAACCGGTGAGAATGATAATCCCAGTAAAAGCAACATATCAAGTAATGAATATGCAACATGCTATCAAACCACATATTCAAGTCGAAGTTAATGATATGCATGTCTTTAAAACCAGGATATCGATTCTGATAAACACGGGAGTATTGCTCTGCTTTTGGGATCCCGAGGATGAGATCACGTAACGACTCACCGACTCTCCCAATCGAGGTGGTGCCACGTATCCCACTCCTCTAGACTTCGAGCAACCATAATGAGTATGCTAGCACTAGGAGAAATACTACGACCTAGGCCACTCAATCATAGTTCCCAAACGTCTAACTAAAAGGGCGGTTCTGCCCGCTGAAATCAAAGTAGGCTCAAGATGAATGCATAACAGAAACATAAACATAAGCCACACAACAAAACTCAATCAATCAACAATTAAAAGTTCCACGTGCTAGAACAAGTATCAATGCAATATGTGATTTAAAAAGGGAAACTCGAGAACCAATAGTCCCGAGTATGCTATCCCGCTACGATGACTGATTTTACCTTTCAATGCAGTAGTTCCAACTCCAGGAAAGCTACAACAAAAGATCGTATCAACAACTATACAATCTAAACAACAACTACGGATCAAGGTAAATCTCATTACCGATCTTCGTCCAACTCTGAAACGATCAATCAGCTGCTAACTCAGGGCTTGACAACTCCAAACGAATCTGTTCAGATACAAGAGATTGATCAACAACAAAGACCAACTTACAAGCCAAGTTCAACAACTCAAAAACGGTTCGAAACCCTCAAAACTCAAACCGACGGCATAACGGCTATAAACTGAACAAACCGGCAACGCAGACAGCAGTTCAATACTGATATCAACTCAATTCAATGCTAAAACCACAACAACAAGATAAACCCAACAAATCTCAAAACCCACATTTTCGAATAATACTTCCAAAAATCATAACAATTCCGAACGTCGCTCTAATTCAAAACCGACAGATAATAAACTATCAGAACTCTGTAGAGAACAACATACTCGAATCTAGAACGATTCTAACAACATCCAAAAACTAGAATGTATCCCATCGTAGAAGAACTTACAATATAACAGAGCTCTCACTGCAGTGATCGATAATCTGCCTTCAGAATTAATTTCTAACGGACGGATCGACCGGAAACCGAGATTGGAAGAGCTTGGAAACGTTTTCCCCAAGCTTCAATGGAGTTCACGGTTGAGAGGAAGAGGAGGAGCTCCTTTTGAGAGTCAAAATAAGTGTAGATAATATATAAAATTCCATATTTGCATTTTAGTCCCTGAAATTTCCAAAATTTGCAAAAAGGACCCTGATCAAAATCAAACCGGCTCGAGAACTCTGTAATCTCTGATTAACTCAAATAAACTCATTTAAGATAAAAACGGGGCGTTACAATTCTCCCCCACTAAGAAGAGATTTCATCCTCGAAATCAACGAGAACCACAACTCATAAGATAGAATAAAGAACTAAAGACAGTAAGAAGAACTCACGTCATCCGAACAACTCTGGAAAACGTTGTCTCATGTCAGATTCTGTCTCCCAAGTCGCTTCCTCGACTCCGTGACGGCTCCACTGCACTTTCACCAACGGAATAAACTTGGTCCTGAGTTGCTTTTCTTTCCGATCAAGGATCTGAATCGGTCGCTCAAAATAGCTCAGGGTCTCGTCTAACTCGGCTTCGTCAGGCTGAAGGATATGAGAAATATCTGGTTGGTACTTTCGCAGCATAGAGACGTGAAAAACTTCGTGAATACCAGATAAAGACGGAGGAAGTGCAAGTCTGTAGGCAAGATCGCCTATCTTCTCGAGAATCTTGTACGGACCGATGAATCTCGGAGATAACTTTCCTCTCTTACCGAATCTGACGGTGCCTCTGAACGGAGAAATCTTAAGGAATACACGGTCTCCCTGCTCAAAACTCAGAGGTCGACGTCTGACATTCGCATACTTCGCCTGTCTATCTTGAGCTGACTTAATTCTGGTCTGAATGATCTTAACCTGCTCTGCCATATCTCTAAGCATCTCCGGTCCCAAATCTGGTGACTCGGACAATTCGTCCCAAAACAACGGTGATCGGCACTTTCTACCATACAAAGCCTCAAAAGGCGCCATACCGATACTCGCTTGGAAGCTGTTGTTGTAAGAAAACTCGACAAGAGGCAAAGAATCCTGCCAACTAGTGCCAAAGTCTAGCACTACCGCTCGCAGCATATCCTCCAACGTCTGGATAGTCCTCTCTGACTGTCCATCTGTCTGAGGATAATAAGCTGTACTCAGATGCAATCGAGTACCAAGTGCCCCCTGAAGACTGTGCCAGAAGTGAGAAGTGAATCTAGGATCTCTGTCTGAAACGATCGACTTCGGCACACCATGAAATCTCACAACATTGCTAACATACAACTCAGCCATCTGATCATGACGATACGTCATCCTGTACGGAATAAAACACGCAGACTTCATCAATCGATCGATCACTACCCAAATAGCATCGCATCCTCGAACGGATCGTGGTAGCTTCGTGACAAAATCCATAGAAATGTGATCCCATTTCCATTCAGGAACAGATAGGCTGTGCAACAGACCACCTGGTCGCTTCCGCTCTGCTTTCACTTGCTGACAGTTCAAACACCGAGATACAAATCTCGCAACATCGTCCTTCATTCTCTTCCACCAAAACTGACTCTTCAGATCGTTGTACATCTTACGACCTCCAGGATGAACGCTAAACCGACTGCAAAGCCTCTCGGAGAATACGCTGTCTCAACTCCGAAATATCAGGCACAACAATACGGTTATTCACAAACAAAACGTCATCTCTAACCTGGAATTCTGACTGATGCCCAGTTCTGACTTTCTCTACCGAAACCTGAATGCTCGGCTCAGACTTCTGTGCTTCTCTGATCGCAACAAACAATTCCGGCTCGGCTTGAATAGCAAACACTCTGATAGTCTCCCTATCTGTTTCAAACTCTAAACCAGAAGTGCAACAATCATCGACCAACTGAGAAACACCGATAGTTGAAAGAGATAAAGAACAAAGCTTTCGGCTCAAGGCATCTGCAACTGCATTCGACTTCCCTGGATAATACTTGATCTCACAGTCGAAATCCTTCAACAGATCTAACCATCTTCTCTGTCTCATATTCAGCTCTGCCTGTGAAAACAAATACTTAAGACTCTTATGATCAGAAAAGATCTCGAAAGACTCACCATAAAGATAGTGACGCCAGATCTTCAAAGCAAATACAATTGCTGCAAGTTCAAGATCATGAACCGGATAACGAGTCTCGTGCGGTTTCAGCTGCCTCGATGCATACGCTATCACATGCTTGTGCTGCATAAGAACACAACCCAAACCTCGGTTAGAAGCATCGCAATACACTGTGAAACCTCCAGTACCCTTTGGAATAGAAAGAATTGGAGCACTGGTCAGTGTCCTCTTCAGATCAACAAAGCTAGCCTCACAATCTGAAGTCCAGACAAAAGGCGCATTCTTCTGAGTCGGCTGGGTAATAGGCTTGGCAATAGACGAGAAACCCTCGATGAAACGACGGTAATAACCAGCTAAACCCATGAAGCTTCGGATCTCAGGTACTGATGTCGGTCTAGGCCAATTCATAACCGCTTCGATTTTGCTGGGATCGACAGAAATCCCATCTTCAGAAATAATATGACCGAGAAAGACAACTCGATCTAACCAGAATTCGCATTTCGATAGCTTGGCAAACAACTGCTCAACTCGTAAAATCTGCAAGACGATTCTCAAGTGCTCTGCATGGTCAGTACGGTTCTTCGAGTAGATAAGAATATCATCGATGAAAATAATGACGAACTCATCTAAATAACGCTGAAAGATACGGTTCATCAAACCCATAAAAACAGCTGGAGCGTTAGTCAAACCGAATGGCATGACTATAAACTCAAAGTGACCATACCTTGTTCTGAATGCGGTCTTAGGAACATCTTCCTCTCGCACTCTCAGCTGATGGTAGCCTGACCTCAGATCAATCTTAGAGTAGACAGAAGAACCCTGCAGTTGATCGAACAAGTCATCTATTCGGGGTAAAGGATACCTGTTCTTAACTGTAGCCTGATTCAATTGACGGTAGTCGATACAGAGCCGCATAGAACCATCCTTCTTCCGAACGAATAGAACAGGAGCACCCCAAGGCGATACACTAGGTCTGATGTATCCCTTGGCAATCAAATCCTCAAGCTTCTCCTTCAACTCTCTCAATTCAACAAGTGCCATACGATAAGGAGCTTTTGAAATAGGTTGAGTACCGGGCACTAATTCAATGCTGAATTCAACCTCTCGAATGGGTGGCAATCCAGGAACATCTTCCGGAAACACATCAGCAAAATCTCTAACCACTGGTATGTCAACCAAAGCTGGGCTAGATTTCAGTACATCAACCGCATAAACCAAAAATCCTTCTGCACCTCTCTGTAACAAACGAGTCATAGATAACACTGAAATCAAAGGAATTCTAGATCGAGAACCCTTACCAAAGAATTTCCACTCGTCTGCCATTTCAGGTCTGAACCTGACAACTTTCAGAAAACAATCAACTGTTGCCCTGTACTTGGTCAAAGCATCTATACCGACAATACAATCAAAATCTGACAACCCAAGCACAATACAGTCGAATTCTAACAAATTCCCCTCGAAACAAAATTCACAGTTCCTGACTAGTCGGACAGAAACAATTCCTCCACCCAAAGGTGAAGTAACAGCTACTACTGTAGGCAACAATTCAGTTGGCAAAGCATGCAATAACACATATTTCTCAGAGATAAAGGAATGGGAAGCACCTGTATCTATCAAGACATGAGCAGAATGACCGAAAATCGAACAGTTACCTGCTATGACATCGTCAGGTGCTGCCTGAGCCTGATCCTCTGTCAATGCAAAGACTCGTGCTTGCTGTCTCGGAGGCTGATTTGCACTAGAGCTACCTCCTTGTCTGTTCTGCTATTGCTGGGGTTGGAAAGAGTGTACTGCAGACGACTGCCTCTCCGGCTGAGCTGCAGGTCTAGACGAACTCCCACTCTGAGCTCTATCTCTATTATGTTGAGGGCACACTTTAGAGAAGTGCCCCGGTTGCTGACATGTGTTACAATTGCCGAAGACTCCCACACACTGATCCGGTGAGTGTCTTCCTCCACACTTGCTGCAGTACAAGGATGATGACCCAGAACTCGGTCCTGAACCGAATTGCTTCGAACCACTGGAACTGGACGAACTGTTCCCCTGTCTCTTGAACTGTTTACCTCTTGCCTTGTACTGATCCTTTCTGTTTCCCCCACTGTTTCCACCTTCATACCTCTGCTGCTGGTTCTGATGTTGAGGTGGCTGATTCTGGTACTGAGATGGTTGGTTCTGATACTGCCTCTGCTGCTGAGGTGCCCCCTGATTACCTCTTTGCCTCCACAAGCCTGCTTCTGCTCCCTTTGCGTAATTAATGGCATCCGCAAAGTTGCTAGGCCTGTTGGTGTTAACCAACGTGAAGACATCGGGGTTCAACCCGTTGATGAACTGATCTGCCTTAGCTTCTTCATCTCCGGCAATTAGCGGTGCAAAACGCAACAGACTATCGAACTTAGCCACGTACTCTTCAATGTTCAGATTCCCTTGCCTCAGATTTGCAAACTCTGCTCCCTTATCCTTACGATACGAGATAGGGAAAAACCGCTTATAAAACTCAGATTTAAAAAGAGTCCAAGTAACCTCTGTACCTCTACTCTCAAATGCTTTCTTTGTCATGATCCACCAGCTCTTAGCACCACCACGCAGCTGATGAATTACTAACCTGATTCGGCGGTCATCTGTGTAGTCAATGGAATCAAACAACTGATCCATATCATCCAACCAACTCTCACAGTCAACTGGATTTTTTGAACCCATCAACAATGGCGGATTGAACGACTGAAACCTCTTCAGCAAGGTTTCCATAGGAGTTGCTGAAGCATCCAACTGATCAACCTCAGTGCTAGCTTGTTCAGTCGCAGGGATAACTGGTGGTGTGTTTCTGTTTATCACTCGACGAGGACCCATCTGATAATCAAAGGTTAGCACACGAGATATCTCAATCGCTACCATCAGTGCCCTTACAACCGCTTGGAATACCGAATACCAGTCGAGAACAGAAACAGTTATATCTCAAGTAGATCATGCTTTATTAATTTAAATCACACAACCATATAATTCAAATAATGCTCAAACAATAAAGCATGCTCGCATGGAATTAAGTACACAATTAAATAATTCAAACACATGCGAGGAGTCATTACACACAGACTCGATCTACCCCGCTCACTCTAGTTCGACCAAGAATCTTAACGCTCTGATACCACTTAATGTGAGACCTCGATTCTAAACCACTAATCTCGGATTAAACAACAAGTAAGCGAACAAAAATCCAAGACTAAAACAATTCAAAATTTTTTTTTTTTTTTTTTTTTTAAAGGCCCGCGCCCGCGCGAGGTACCAAGCTCGCGCGCGCGCGGGCAATCGATCCCGAGACCAACCAAAGGCTCGCGCCCGCGCGAGGCACCAAGCTCGCGCGCGCGCGGGCAAACCATTCAGAGGCCCAACGGAGGCCTCGCGCGCGCGCGAGGAACGCCTCGCCCGCGCGCGGAAGGCCTGGGCATAAAAATGCTCAGGCTGCGGGAAAAAAAAGGATTCCGCTCTTGGTCCGAGATGCCTTCAAATACAATTACAATAACAGGGTGTAGGGAAACATGCCATAACAAGTCATGCTTTCCGAAGGCCTAAAAACAACCAGAAGTCTAAATCGATACAACAACAACATACTTCGATTTTTGATTACAATCCGAATACAAACTAATTCGAATAACAAAACATATCAAGTTCGAGTTCTAACATGCTTCAATCTTAAACTAGATAAACATGCTAATTCGACTTCTAAACCGAGTCTCACTTCTACTACTTTCCCTCGAAGCTAACCATGCCTCTTCTGACTTGTTCCTGCCCCACCTGTTGCCAAGTACACATACAAAACAAAGCAACAGCCGGATAACCGGTGAGAATGATAATCCCAGTAAAAGCAACATATCAAGTAATGAATATGCAACATGCTATCAAACCACATATTCAAGTCGAAGTTAATGATATGCATGTCTTTAAAACCAGGATATCGATTCTGATAAACACGGGAGTATTGCTCTGCTTTTGGGATCCTGAGGATGAGATCACGTAACGACTTACCGACTCTCCCAATCGAGGTGGTGCCACGTATCCCACTCCTCTAGACTTCGAGCAACCATAATGAGTATGCTAGCACTAGGCGAAATACTACGACCTAGGCCACTCAATCAT